>NC_134688.1:463575549-463805549 GCF_050947455.1 Rhinoderma darwinii | reverse complement strand
TTTCTACGAGTGAAGCGGCCCGATACTTTGCGCCACTTGCGTCGATGAAAGGCGCTGATTGACAGGTGAAAGTCATTCCCAGTTCAACCCCAGGAGACCTGCGCAGAAGAGAGCAGGTCTCCATTGCTGCCGGACATTGCTCCATTGCAGCGTGGGAACAGGATTAAGGTGAGTTAGAATAGTTTGTTATTTTATCGTAATAAAAAAGTGTGTGGCATTATCTACGGGGGTGGCTTTATCTATAAGGGGGCTTTATCAACGGTGGGGGGGGGGCTTTATCTACAGGGGGCTTTATCTGCCAGGGGGGCTTTTTTATGGGGGGCTCTATCTACAGGGGGTCTATATACTGGCGTGGGCTATATGTAGAGCACTATATACAGGGGTGGGCTATATCTACAGGGGGGCTCTATACAGGGGTGGGCTGTCTGTGGAGCACTATATACAGGGGTGGGCTATATCTACAGGGGGACTATATACAGGGGTGGGCTATCTGTGGAGCACTATAGGGGGAGCTATATGTGGGACACTATATACAGGGGTGGGCTATATGGGGGCACTATCTAGAAGGGGCTCTATGGGGGCACTATCTACAGGGTGCTCTATGGCAGGCACTATCTACAGGGAGCGCAGTGTGTGTGGGGGACACAGTGTATGGTGCTATTATAATTAGAGGTGCAGTGTATGGCACTATTATATTTAGTGGCATAGTGTGTGGTATAATGAGAACTTTATCTTTGTTTATAGGTGTAGAAATGTTGGAAAAGTGAGAAGCTGAAGACATTTGAGCGGCAAACTGTAGAAATGGGCTGTGACCGGGAGAAGTTGTCATAGAGGTCTGGACCGGATGGAGAAAAAGAACTAGAATCTGAGACGTCACCGGTGTGTAAATGTTTATTCTGCCTCTAATCAGCACTGTAGTCACTGTATGATCTGTAGCGAGATGATGGGTGGTATGATTATGATATGATTTTTTTTCTTGTGAAACAGCAACTCCCAGCATATCTTTACCATTGTTCGGGCCATGCTCGGAGCTGGAAACAATTTAGTGCAAACCTATACGTCAGGGGTTGCACTAAATTGAGCTGTATTTGTGCTGGTGCTGTATATATGTACTGAGCTTGTTCTGGTGCTGTATATATGTACTGAGCTTGGTTCTGGGGCTGTATTTATGTACTGAGCACTATTCTGGTGTTGTGTATAGAACTATATTGCTTGTAAAATGTACAAATATTTTTATGCTCGAGTTACATAAAACGAAATGTGGAAAATAAATCACACGTCGATTGGTAGAGAAAACAAACATGGCGAGGGAGAAGGAGATGTCGGGAAAGAGGTTGGGGGGGGGGGGAGCCAAACTGAATCTTTGCCACGGGTGCTGGAGAACCTAGCTACGCCTCTATGGTACCTCCATCAATTAAATGGAGCAGAGAATGCCTAGTAAGAAAGTCACTCTCTGGAGGACCCAGCAATATAATCTTAATTTTCCCCGGTGGCGGCACAGCTGCTGGATCATCACAAAAGATTACAAGTGATTTAGCTTTTTTTTTTGGGGGGGGGGGGGTGGTCCCTTCTAACAAAAAGAGACTATTCAAAGCTGGAAACCCCTTTAAATGCATGGAAATGCAAATGGGTTTAAAGGGAACATGGCAATAGCACTATTGGAGCCACTAAACATACCTTTGGTTTTAGAAGGGAATGTATGTGGTGGATAGGGTTGTATATGGGTGTGTGTGTGTGTGTGTGTGTGGGGGGGGGGGTGTCTGAATTTATTTACTGCATAAGAATGGGGAGAATAATAATCTTATCAGATAAAGCTAATTTAAGCAATAATATTAATTCTTCCTGAATAGTTAAGCACTATATGTCTAAAAACTAGGAATTTGTCATTTTAGTTTGAAGGTAATTTTAATTAAATTAAATATTAATTTTATATGCATTTCCTTTCTCTGGTTGGCTGATCTCAACTAATTCTGATTAAACTAAATATCACCCAGTTTTTACTAAAAATATTTATGACTAAATCGTAATATTTTATAATGTTTACATTCTGAGTATAATTTCGAGTTAATTAGTTCCTACTGTGTGTAACATTTTTATCAATATGAACAAACAGGTATGCAGTAATTCTCCATCACAAAACAATTACAATTATTTGATAATTTGCATATTTGTCTCTAATAATATGATAGGATATATATATAATTTACATCTATCCATTTTACATTTCCAATTTTCCAATTTGAAAAATATGATTTATTTAAAACATGGACATCTTTATTGACCCTGGAAATACATTGTAAGTTTATTAAAACAATGTAATTTAAGTTTGAAAATTGCTGTGTTTTTAATTGTCAGTAAACTTCATGACTACATTTTAAAATAAATATTAAAATGTAGACATTTTTTTGAATTAGTTTCAAGAGTAAAATTTTTGATGAAAATACAATTACTTCTATATCTTAAAAAAAGTTGCTTAGCAATAAGTACTTCAAAAGTGAATAATATATCTTTAATATTTTTTCTAAGCAATTTTAATTTTAAATTCTAAGAGTATAAAAAACCACAAATGTACATATAAAATTACCCTTAGAATTTCAAAACAGCCGCAAGTTAATTATTGAGCTCATGTGATACATATTCAACATGAACGGCAGAGTGAAGACAGTAAAATATTATAGTATATTAAAATTTAAAATAAAACAAATCTATCAATCATTCCTTGCAATGTCTTACATCCTATAAATGAAAAAAAATATATAAAAATAACAAATAAATCATAAAATAATTTATATTATCACACAGATTACTGAGATTAATTTAAAATTTTATTTGTATTTCTCCTTAATATAAAAAACATAGATCGTGGAATCTTCACAGCTTTTGATATCAAAGCTGTACCGCAGATTTTTAAGACAGGGACTGGTAATATAATATTACTGAAACCTTATGGTCAACTCATCAAAAGGTTTAGATAATGTGTCTTAATGTCCCATATCTGCCGTCTGATGGGAAGCCAAACATTTGTTTCTGTCCCTAACTCCGGTTATAAAAATTTAATGGGGATCTAGGAATTTTTGGTGGAATATGTAGGGTATTTGAATTTGCTGCAACAAATTTAAACTCCGTTGGGAAATAAAATAATATAACAAAAAAATCTTCGAAGGTTTTCATATTCTTGGGTTTTACTATGTACTGTTTCCGTCTGATGCTTTTTTAGCCCAAGCTTTACAGATGTTGTATGATAAAGTAAACAAGTAATTGGCTTCTTCATGGATGTGGCCTTAAAGTAGAGCTTTCCCGATAGCTATGTTTTACCCCCCCCCCCTCCCAGCTCCACCTATCAGAGCATTCTTATACTCAAAATCCACAAAACCAATTATCCTATAGTTCAGACCAAAGGACACTGGAGTTGGACAGGATATAGAGGAATATATAAACTTTCTGTTTTCTTGGATGACCTGGATATTTAGCCGAAATTATTGATGGGATTTTTTTTCCTTTTTGTAACTAACAAAATAGGGAACACATCAATCTAAAGGTGAAGATTTCAGTAAGTACTATTAAATTTTTTACTTTGTTGTGTTATTTCTTATTGTACTGCCTTTTTAACTTAAAGAAAATATACTGGCTCTAGAGGCCTAAAAATAATGCCAAATAAAAAGAATATATTCATCAAATGTTTTTGTATATTTTAAACTATGATTAAAGATAATGATTATGGTTATAGCACTTGCTGGAATACATAGCAAATGTATAGATTAATACCTTAAATTTTTACCTGGAGACTTACAAGAGTCGTTCACTGTTATTTGGCAGCCATGCTATGAATATAGGATGTTCCATCTCAATATCTGTGGCCATGGTATCAGTCACTCCATCAACAGCATGTTTATGGGAACAGTTGTTGCTAAGCAAGATCAGATATTTATAACTGGTCTTCCAAATGTCATTAGGGGCCATATTTCTCTATTCCCCAAATGCCAAATTCCAATTTTGTTTTAGAAGACCTATTTTTAAAAATGAGACCATTTTAGACCATACTTACGAGATTTTGCTTCAAAATCCAAATCTTCCCAGCAAATAAAAACTCTTGAGATGTCCTCTTTTGCCAAGTTTTTAAAAACTCTATTCAGTCCCTCTTGTTAAAGGTATGTTGTACAGTTGAAAATTTACTTAGTCTCCTGTAGCTGGTCTGTAGTCCCCTTCCCCTTTGACCCCGGCTCACTTAGTTCCGTATATTATGTATCCACAATTTGAAGATCCGTTGAATATATGGGGCTCATTAAACATGTTTACAGTGGGTGACTTATATAAAGGTCGTATTGTCCCAACCATTTCATATATTAATAGCTTGAGAACCGGACATCATTGGTCCACAGCTCAATACGACCATTTCTCTAAAATCAGCCGTGACTTCTTAGATAGATTTGTCATCTCTGGACCTCTTACATGGTCCGAATCTTTGATTTGCACTACACCCCTTCCTAAAAAAAAACCTAATCTCTATGTTGTATAATAAACTACTTACCTTTGGTGCACAGGATAAATCAGTATACCTGTCAGCTTGGGAAAGGGACTTGAAAGTTTAATTTTCATCTAGTGATACATCAGCTATTCTCAAGAGATCCCATAGCTTATTCAGAATTCAAGACAACTCCTTTAAACTTCTCACTAGGTGGTATAGGTCTCCAGACATAGAGGCAAACATGTACCCTGCTGCATCAGATGCATGCTGGAGGTGTGGTAATACCCCAGGCACTCTATTACATATTTGGTGGGACTGCCCTGTAATTTTAACATATTGGTCCTCTATGGAATCCCATATTAATAGGATCTGTTCCACAAATATTAAGCTCACTCCATCTTTGGTACTAGTGAACTTACCTGTCGTCTCACTAAACATGACTTACCCTCACTGTTAATGATGGCAGATAAATTATACCCGTCAAATGGTTGAATAAACAACCACCAGATGTTCCTATGTGACTCTCTAGAATTAGACAAATCTATAGACGAGGAACCGGCCAGTCGGGAGTCTAGAACTCATGAACATTTTTACAACTCTGGTCCCCATGGTGTCCCTGGCAGATGCCACACTCCACATAATTCTTCACCTCTGCTCTTGTCACTCTTTTATGTTAATATTTTGGTCATTTTCTTTGTAGTAATCAGATATTATGGCTTCCCGCTTTCAGTTTGTAACTCGAATTTGTCCATGATAGAAAATTCTCTGTACTTTATTATTTTTTTTCTCAGATTATTATGAGTACTATTTGTTTTTCTGTTTTGTTCTACTATTTTTTTTCTAATTTGCTCGCTTGTCATTCCAGTACTGCAAGGGTATGTTCACATGCTTAACAAAAAATGTCTGAAAATACGGAGCTGTTTTCAAGGGAAAACAGCTCCTGATTTTCAGCCGTTTTTTAAGCAACTTGCTTACTTCTATTGAGTCAATGAAAAACGGCTCCAAAAATGGCTCAAGGAGTGAAATGCACTTCTTTTTACTGGGCATCATTTTACGCGCCGTTATTTGAAAATGAGGTGTAAAATAATGCCCCGTCAGAACAGAACGCCGTATTTCCCATTGAAATCAATGGGCAGATGTTTGTAGGCATTTTGCTTCCGATTTTTCAGCTGTTTTTCGGGACGTTTACGGCCCGAAAAACGTCTGAAAATAGCCTGTGTGAACATACCCTAAGTGTTCTGATGCTACAAATAATGACGATCACTTTATTTATATGTTATGTCTTTTATTTTCAAAATAAAGATTTAATAAAAAAAAATATTCTATTCAGTCATTTGTTACCTATCGGCCATTAAACCCCCACGTGCCATTGCTGGAGAATAGCTCTTTTATATAATGCTAAAATACTCCGCAGCAGTGTAACAATATAATAGTGGCTTAGTGGCCAAAAACCTAGCGGCAGGTTCGCTTTAATTATTTTAGGAATGCTTGGTGCCAATCACCACAGGTCAGCATCTGGCATATGCACGGTGCAGCGAGGTGTACTGCCCTCATCTTCATCTGCGCCGGTTGCAGCCTGTAGGACGTCAATCAAGCCAGGACTGCATGACTCCTAAGGAGACTGGTACCGCCCACATGACTCTTCTCTGGTAATTTATATAAAGCGGGCACTGTATTATAACTTCTTTTTATACATAATTCTAAAACAGACACTTTTGACAGGGGCATGTTTAGAAAACTATTCCCCGGCAGTGGAACAACATGGTGGTGGTTTAGTGACTGAAAATACAGTGGCAGGTTCCCTTTAATTGATTTAGGGAAGCTCGGTGTTGGCCAACATGGCCATGACCTGCCTAGGTAGAGTCGTGTGTTAACCTTAAACCATACTATCCCCCATCCCCATTTAGTAACGACACATGACACCGAGGTTGGATGTGAAATGGCCACAGCAGCCGTTTATTAATTTCACAGTTTTATAAAAACAATTTAAATCCGAAACATTCGGATAACTAGTTAGGAATCCACCAGAGAATTCCTCCTAATAATTCACATGACCCAACATGGGTCATAACATTAACCCGAGCAGAGGAAGTCCTTGAAGCCCCCTCAGATAGTCCTTTTTAAAGAACACACCGAATTAGCCATCTGCAAACCACCAATTACCTCCAGCCGTAAACCAGCTCGGAAGCACCGTTCACCTCTGCAGATGGCTCCAACCACTAGAAGTCCACTTCAAGGGGATAACACCCGATGAAGCCCTCCAGTGATATACCGACCACTAGAAGTCCACTTCAAGGGGATAACACCCGATGAAGCCCTCAAGTGATATACCGACCACTAGAAGTCCACTTCAAAGGGATAACACCCGATGAAGCCTTCAAGTGATATACCTTCTACCAGAAGACCACTTCAAAGGGATACCACCCGATGAAGTCTTCAACCATGTACCTTTTTTGGGGGACGCATACCCCCGATGCGACCCCCCCACCATTTTGTACTGACTGGCCTCAAGGACTCCCCCCGCCAGCTGCCATGACAACAGAACCTACTCCGGAAAAAAGAAAAACATGTTAAATAAGCACACAAAATAAAAACACAACGCTCATAGCCAGACGTACATAAGACCTAAAGAGTAACAAAACAAGGGTGGGAGGGTGGGAGCTTTGCTTACTGTGTGTTACTCCTCCCGCTGCTTCCGGCTCAATGCCGAGAAACAGCGGGAAGCACAGCAACGGCCCCCCCCGCCCCCCTTAACTCCTCCCCGTCCCTCCTTCAGCTCCTTCAACTTTC
The DNA here is from genome assembly GCF_050947455.1 of Rhinoderma darwinii. NCBI lineage: Eukaryota > Metazoa > Chordata > Amphibia > Anura > Rhinodermatidae > Rhinoderma > Rhinoderma darwinii. The sequence continues at coordinate 463,798,294 of NC_134688.1, read as the reverse complement.
CCTGACCTCGTAACATTAACCCTTTCCCTACCAGGACGGTCATGTCGGCTTCCCTTAAGCCTGCAGCTGCGTCCAGCCTCTTCTTTATTCGAGCTCAGTAAATGTTTCAGTTACTTTTTCTTAAATCCTCAATGCCAAATCTGCCTAACCATGTAGTGTATATCTAAGCAGAAATTGCGGGGGAAGCTTGATTTAAACTCTGTAGGAGTTTTAATGGCAGCCATATTGCCTGTCACCAATGTTGAATCAAATTATGTAAGAATTTAACTCAAATACTTTACATCTTATGTTTGTTTTTAAATTTGCTGCATAGTTTAATGGGAGTTTAGTTTCTCTCGGTTGATTGGCATAACTGTAGGATTGCTGGAGTCTGATTCCTTTAAATCCTTTTGAGATGAAAATAAAATAAATAAAAAATAAAGTTACACCACATTAAAAAAATTCAATTGATCTCTCAGATATAATATTACCAATTAAAACGTTTGGGTTGCTTATATTGGTCATTTCGCAGTTACTCTAGTATATCTTCACTTATTTTTGTACATTTTTTCAAATTCTAATTTTTATTGGTTTTGTTGCACATATCCTGTATCAAAATTAATATTAGTGTAGATGTGTTTGGTGACAATAAAGGAAAAATGGAAAGTAAATATCTCTGTGTGATCATGAGTTTTCTTGGATTACATTGGTCATTGTGCACTTGAGCCTGGGCTGGCATTAGACGAGGAGAGGTTTTATAGACTTTAACAGTTGGTGACAGGGGCGCAGATAGGGGAGGGGCACATGCCCTGGTGCTGGTTGCCATGGGGGGGGGGGCACCAATAAGCCACTCAGTCTTGGCCAGGGTATTTAGATACAGTGTTGGAGCAGGGAACTGAATATTTGCCTTGTGTGAAGGAAAGCTATGTCAAGGTCTGTAGTAAATTCAGTCCAGTGGCTAAAACGGCAAGTGGCTGAGACCTTTATAGTTAACCAAAATGGTGAGACCAACCAGGCAATCAAGGCAAGGGATCCAGGGAGGCAAGAGTTTAGAAAAATTAGACAACAGATTCATTAGTGGAGCTGTCCCGCAACACCAGTTATCTCAGTGAGAAGAGCTGCTGCCTGGCACAAAGGAGTTCCTGGGTTTAAATCCTGACAGCCTGACTATGACTGGTCAGTAAGATATTGGCAGATCCTGAAGGTGTTACTGGGGTTCCAAAAGTGTCTGAGAACCTCATTTTGTTTGATATAGATTATAGGTTTGATCACTCTGGAGGAAGAATTCTGACATATATTGCCTTCTTTTCACCCTAGATGGACAAATTTCACAGGCAACTGGGTGGGAGGACCATTTTCCCTTTTCTATTAGAGTTAGGCGGGATTCACACGACCGGGTCGTTCCCGAGCCCGAGTGTCGGCCGGTAAAATCGGCCATTTTGCCCGGCCGGTTTGCATTAAGTTTTGCATCCGTGCCGGGCCGGGCAGATCCGGACAGTGACATCAGCGGCAACTCCTGAAGGGGAATCCCCATGTGTTCGGGGATTCCGCTTCAGGAGTTTCCCCTGATGTCACTGCCCAGATATGGACAGAGACATCAAGCGCTCTGTCCAGGAGCGGAATCCCCGAAAACACGGGGATTCCCCTCCTTCAAGGAGCTAAAGTGCGGCTAGCACATAGCAGAGCGGGGAGATACCTCCCTGCTCTGCTATAGTGGCGTCGCTGCAGTAGTAGTAGAAGCCGCAGCAGCAGCAGCTGCAGCTGCTAGCGGCGCCATCGAAGGTGTCGCCGGGCCAGGGTGCTTTTAACAAGCAGGGGAAGGGAGAAAGCGCAGCGCTCCCTCCACCTGCTGTACACTCCGGCCCTGCCACACAGTGTACAGCGATGCCATTCGTCAGAATGGCATCAACTCCTCCTCCTCACATGCACTCTGCGCTGTGAGGAGGAGGAGATAGAGCGCAAGCTCCGGAAAACCCGGCCATCACTCGGGACACATCCCGGTGATGGCCGTGTATTACCCGGCCCCATAGACTTCTATGGGAGCCGGGCGGCCGGGTACCCGGGCGAAGATAGAGCATGTCCTATTTTTTGACGGCCGGTTTTCCCAACCGTCAAAAAATCGGTCGTGTGAATAGCCCCATTAGGGGTCTATTATTCCTAATGCAGCCGGGTGCCGGCCGATCTATGAACGGCCGGCACCCGGCCGGTAAACCCTGCCGTGTGAATGAAGCCTTAGATGATTTGGATAAACCTTTTTTTAAATGTGGTTCCCCCAGAGCTAACACAGTTCACTAATGACATTGAGGGAATCACAAAGTAAATGATCATTAAGTATTAAAGCTCATGCACACGTGTTCATGTATTATGGCTTTGTATAACTTATGAGTTGTACGGAGTCATAATATGGCACCTAAAGACTTCTGAGCGGCCCTTCGGTGCCATATGGTGGCACATGGAGAGCCTATGGCCACAGGGACTCTGTATACCATGTACTGGTTTGATGCAAATTGCTCTGTTGTGTGCATGAGGCCTTACACTGTACCCATTGAAATCCATAGATGCGGGCATTTCTTCACATGCCACTGTCAGCTGCGGCTGATACAGTGTTTCAAACAGAGGATATGAAAAGGGATCGTGACAAACAGACATCCCCAGCAGTCAATATGTGTAATGCATCTGAAATATTTATTAAACATTATATAAAATGTCTGTGCATGACAAAAACGGAATAAAAACAAACAAACAAACACACATCACTACCACCAATAACATCAACTATACAATACACAAGCCTGTTCCCACTGTAACAACCGTGAAAACACCTCTAATTATGACAATTAACCCTTTCAGTGCTGCAAATAATCATGATCGCATCACTGTACAAGGGAAGGACCCCCCCTTGTAAAAGTGACACCCGTCCCGGCGGCTTAATTTCTGGCGCTCGTGTCACTTTGTAGACAAACACGGACCTGTCAATGTTCCTCCAGGCTGCCCCTTGTAAATGACAACTAGGGCATACTTGCAGCAGAACTGGGACTAAATCTAATAATTATAAAGTTTTGCAAAAAGAAAAAAGAAATAACTGTAAAAAAAGACACGACAAATATATTGTTTAAGTAAAATATATTATATTTAATATTTTTAGTAACCCCATGATGACAGTAACGTATTTATAACCCAAAATGGTTAAAATAGAAAGTACAAATTGCCCGATAAAAAACAAGGCCCCAACACAAAAATAAAATGTGTCAACAGTACAACAAAAAAGGTTAGTATTCCAGAACGCCGAGAGGAAATACTAGGGTTTTTGAGCCCAAAAATGGCTGGGTATTTAAGGGGTTAAACATGAAGAAAGTATTGGATCAAACAAATCGACGTGTTGACCACTTCCAGAAACCCTAAAATGGACAAAAATAAAGTTAAAAAAAATGATCAATGATTTATTTCTAAGGAGTCATTTTTACTTAGAGACACATAGACATACATTTTTAATAGAAAAATTATTTATTCTATACATGTTGTGCCCCAGTTCTACTGTTCTGTTCTACTGATCTCTGGAAAATCATCTTGTGTATATATATATTTTATTTTAGCACTTATTTTTATTTTGTTTATTTTTATGTATTGGAAAGGGGACAGCAAATTATTTATTCTTTTGATTTATTTGATTTTCGACAAGCTAACATTTACCAATAACGGTAATGCCAAGCAATCGGGTTGGAAACACAAAAGGACACTGACTAGTATTCTGTTCTCCATGATCGTGTTAAATGGGTACACGTAGTGATTCGTGGATCGTGGAACCAGAAAGATTCTAAGACACCTAATAGAATGATTAAACTCTCAAACTTTGTGGTTTCCTGACATTAGATCGAAGTGTTAAATTGTGAGAAAATGAATAATCATTGAGTTTATTAAAACATTCTATATTTTTGAGGCCTGAATCAAGAATTTCTATAATTATATAATGGTTAAAGGGGTTATGTGGGGACCAAAAATGATTAGCAGTGTAGTCACTGCAGTATGTGAGTGCACTCACTAATACACATTCCGGTACCCCGTCGAGCTTTTCATAGATTTTTATAGCGCTGCCAGGGGACCGGAGGTCTAGTTGCACAGCCATCTTTGATGACGATACGGCTCTTCATCATGTGACCGATCCTGCTGTAATCTAGGTAAAAGCAGGAGCAGTAGTACAGGAAGTACATAGAGTACAGCGGGATCGGTCACATGGCGAAGAGTCATACCGTCATTAAAGAAGGATGTGCAACTAGACTTCCGATCAGAAAAACCTCTGATATCCATCGTTTAACCCTTTATAAGCTGCGATCAATGCTGATTGTGGAATATGAAGGAAGAGACTGAGGGGAGGAATTCCTGGGATGTGATACCTTGTACGGGCAGATAGCCTAGAGACCATTGAAGGACCCCAGGTCTGTGTGACCATATATTCTGCTGTTAGGGCATATGCCCTAACAACTGCCTATGTACTATCAGTATCTATTTAAGGAGACAAAAAAGGACACGGCGCACATGGTGCATCATCCCAATGGAGCTGGATATGTAGTGTCAGGGGAGATCAGAATCGTGCTCACCTGATGGGGTTGTGCTGGGAACACAACGTCCTTACGCGTGAATCTGTATATGGAGGTCTGCCGCCCGATATTTTTACAGAGACCCGTGGGGTTCCATTGGCAGGACCAATGGAAAAAATAAATAAAAATGATAATCCCTCTTGTTGGCGCTGTTCCTCTCTGGTGGTTGTGTTCGTAGTGAGGCTCGCCTGTCAGTCAGCCAACAAGAGGGATTATCCTTTTTTATTTTTCCATTATATGTAGTATCAGTACACAGGCTAATGTATACAGATGCCAGTAAATTATAGATTAAAAAAAAAATCTATTAGAAAAATTCCCATATGGTATTAACTGGTTGCCGACACAGGACGAGTATGCTCGTCCTGAGCGGCGAGCACTTTGCGCATTAGGACGAGCATACTCGTCCTGTGTGACAGCCGTCTCTGCGCGCGTCTGTGCGCGCGATCAAGAGCGGGGCAACGGCTGTAATACACAGCCACGGTCCCGCTCTGACAGCGGAGAGCAGAGAAACATCTTCGCTCCGCCGTTAACCCTTTGAACGCCGCTATGACAGCTGATCGCGGCGTTCAAAGAGGGGGGACTACACATTGATCGCGTCACAGAAAATAACTGTGACGCGATCAAAGCCCACAACTCATATGGCCAGACAGCTCAGGGTCCATTGAAGGACCCCAGGGCTGTCTGAACATATTTCCTGTTGTTAGGGCATACTGAGGTATGCCCTAACAACTGCCTGTGTACAATCAGTACACAGGCTAATCTACTGGCATATAGATCTATGCCAGTACATTACAGTTACAAAATAAAAATCAAAATGATAAATCCCTTTATGGGATTAAAAAAAAAAGTTAAATGAATGTAAAAAAAAATTAATGATAAATAAATAAATAAAAAGTAAAAAAAAATACACAGAAACACACATTTTTTATAATAAATAAACTTTTTAAAATATAAGTCCCAAAACATGAAATAATATAGACATATTTGGTATCGCCACGACCGTAACACCCTGTACAACAAATGTATAACATTATTTATGATGATCGGTGTATGGTGTAAAAAAAAAATATTAAAACTGCAGCTGAACTGCTTTTTTTCTGCATTTTCGCCAAAATAAAAATTTATAGAAATTAAACGATAATGTATTTGTACCAAAAAATGGTACCTACATAAAGTACAACTCGTCCCGCAAAAAACAAAGTCTCATACAACTACGTCGTACAAAAAATAAAAGAGTTATGAGCGTCGGGATGCAAAGAGGGGAAATGTAAAAAAATTTCTCTGTCCTCAAGGCCAAAATTGGCCGTGTCCTTAAGGGGTTAAAAAAAAAGAAAAGAAAAATAAACAAAAAATAATAATGTTAAAAAAAATTGTAAAAAAAAAGATTTTTTTTTTACAATAAATGAACTTTATTAAATTGAAGTCTCAAGATATAAAATAATATAGACATATTTGGTATCTTCACGTAACAATCTGTGCAATAAAGTTCTAACATCATTTATGATGATCGGTGTATAGCATAACCATGAAAAAATCGGCAGCAGAATTGTTTTTGCAAAAAAAAAAAAAAGAATATAAATTAAAAGTTAATGCAGATTTCACGAAAAATAAAGTACAACTTATCCCACAAAAAACAAAGCCTCATATAGCTGTATTGAGCAAAAAAATTAAAAAATTATGACCGTCAGAGTAAAAAGAGGCAAAAAAATAAAAAAATAAAAAATTGTTCTTCAATGCCAAAAGTGGCCCGATCCCGATTAGTGTTTTGGTCCCAAATTACCAGACACTATTTTGCAATTTTGCGCACGTGGTCGTTTACCATTCCTTATTGATCGGTGTGCGATAAGAACACTTGTCTTCTCTTCAGAGAAGAGCTACATCTGACATCTGAGCACCTGACCGGCTTCTAATTTAAACCGGCGCCAGTTACAATGGCGCAAGTTATAATTCCGGACCACGCACTGAACTTATGGCGTGTGGCCCTTAACAGGTTAAGAACCTTTCAGACAAATAAATCCAATACTGATTACAATATGAAATGTTTCTTCATTCACCACCTTCAATCCATTCATGACTGAAAATCAGATGAAATGTTACGAAAATTCTTGTATTGAACACTTACCTTATTTTCACCTCCTCGACGGCACAGGCTACAAGAAGATTCCCCAAAGACATGAACTATAATAACACGTGTTTACATCTTCTAGGTGGGTTCTTCTTGGCTCAATTAAATTTCATGTAAATAGGAGTCTTCTGCATTATTTCTGCTATAACAAGTTTATTATACTTGACATCAACCAACCGCCCTACTGACGCTGAGCTGAAATAAAACTCCAGGATTTGGTTAAATCCCCCAATCACTTCTGTCAATGTTACTTTCTTTGTTTGGCACCGTGAATACTTCCAGGCCCACCAGGGAACGACATTTCTTTGAACGTTACCTGGAACAATCACACAGTTGCCAAGTTTTAAGAAAGTCCATCTAGAAGAAGACCCAAGATGGCAGATGGCAATGACTCCACTTCTTTATGACAATAACTATCCTGACAGATGAAGTTATAATTGTTCTATGACTTATTGTCTGAAGTCTTCAAGAGTCGCCTGTTCTGGAGTGAACATTTTCTAGATGTGGCCTGCATAGCATTTGAATAATGATGAGCAAATTTGCATAGTTTCTGTTTTGCTCTTCTCTACATAACGGGGACTCTATTGAAATTTATTATATTTTTAGGGTAGGTTTTTATTTTCACATTAAGCACTCCCAGAATTGTGTTTATTTTTTTTTGGGCTAGATTCACACACAGCATTTTGCAGTGTATATCTGCATTTTATGTGGCCTTTATTGCGGTGTTTTTTTCATGTGTTTTTAACTATTAAGTTATGTTAAATATGAAATGCTCTACACAACTAGCTGCCAGAAAAAATGATTGAACAAAATGACACCAAATAAAAAATGCCACTAGAAAAGCCTTAAAAACGCATGTTCCATTTTAATAATATTTTCTTGATGCAGTTTAAATTGCCAGAAAAATTCTGTGTGTGAAGGAGGACTTAAGGTTTTTATTTTTGCGGGATGAGTTGCCAACTTGTAGCCATAATTTTGGGGTGCAAAAATATATAGGTTTACTGCCTGATTAGAACGATTAAAATTGATTTTAATGATAAAGTATTAAAATATGGCTCATGTAGCCCAATAAGACATATGTTCAGGCTCAGACAAGTGGTCAGGGATAGGAGATGGTCTATTAAACTTCCTATGTGTAGACCAAAATCTCCTCTTATAATATACAGCCCTGACAGCCACTTGCTGAAAAATGATTGTTCCAGCCCACCAGGCTCACAGCATGTGGTCAAAGAGAAAGGGTCTATCAACAGTCCTGTTAACAGACCGATACTATCCTTAGTAATTTTCAGCTATATATATATGTCAGAAAGCTACAAAAAAATAAATAAAAAATAAATAAATATATATATCTTTTTAATATTTTTTTAAATCTTTTGTTATTATTATTATTATTATTATTATTATTATTTTCCTACACCATTCACCTTAAATTATAAATTGTACCTTTATTGTGCTGATAAATATGTGATAGACAGACAGATAAATAGATAGACACAGACAGACAGAGATAGATAGATAGATAGATAGATAGATAGATAGATAGATAGATAGATAGATAGATAGATAGATAGATAGATAGATAGATAGATAGATAGATAGATAGATAGATAGATAGATAGATATAAGGATATAAGATAGATAGATAGATAGATAGATAGATAGATAGATAGATAGATAGATAGATAGATAGATAGATAGATAGATAGATAGATAGATATGAGATAGATAGATAGATAGATAGATAGATAGATAGATAGATAGATAGATAGATAGATAGATAGATGATAGATAGATAGATAGATAGATAGATAGATAGATAGATAGATAGATAGATAGATAGATAGATAGATATGAGATAGATAGATAGATAGATAGATAGATAGATAGATAGATAGATAGATAGATAGATAGATAGATAGATAGATAGATAGATAGATAGATGATAGATAGATAGATAGATAGATGATAGATAGATAGATAGATAGATAGATGATAGAAAAAATGATAGATATGAGATAGATAGATAGATAGATAGATAGATAGATAGATAGATAGATAGATAGATAGATAGATAGATAGATAGATAGATAGATAGATAGATAGATAGATAGATAGATAGATGGATGGATAGATAGATAGATAGATAGATAGATAGATAGATAGATAGATAGATAGATAGATAGATAGATAGATGATAGATAGATAGATAGATAGATAGATGATAGATAGATAGATAGATAGATAGATGATAGAAAAAATGATAGATATGAGATAGATAGATAGATAGATAGATAGATAGATAGATAGATAGATAGATAGATAGATAGATAGATAGATAGATAGATAGATAGATAGATAGATAGATAGATAGATAGATAGATAGATATGACCCACAAAAACATAACAAAGCAAAACAAAAGCCAACATTTCTTGTAGATTAATTTGAGACAATGTAAAAACAGCAAGAAATAGTCTGTGACAAAGGGGTTACAGCCTCTCATATGAATTGAGGTAAACATTCAAATGTTTTTATCGATTTCTATTTTATATTTATTTTATATATTTTTTTACAATAAAACCATATTTCAACCCTTTTTTAACAGTCAAAGTCAATGGAAAACAGATTGAGCCTAGGATTAAAAAAAAATGATTATAGAAAAAAAAAACATTTCCCAGAAAAAGGATCTGGAACTGTTGCCAAAATGAGTATATTTTTAATCTGTTCAAATGAACGTGATGCGTTGACAGACTCGTTGTGTTGCTATTTTCAATACAATATGTACCAAAAAGTATAAATTAGATTTACTAGTAAATTAAACTTTACACATATCATCAATGTTTGTTATTTCACTCCTCCAGGAAGGGTTAAATAATGTTTTTGCGCTGAGATTGGTATTTGGTGCTATTGGCAGAAGACGAGGGCTTCTGCTAAAATAATTTGCCTTCCTTGACATCACATTGCTTTATTCCAAGCTTATTTATTTAAACTGATAGTCAAAGACTCATACAATTAACTCATTACAGCACATGTGCCAAGACAAACCTCTCTGCAGAGTGTTCTCAGGACTGTCTGGCCCGGCCAAGGTAAGCTGTCCGGGGCAGAGACCAGATGGTGGCAGGTAAGTCTCATTTCTCTATTCCTTTCTTTGATCCTCAAAGCTCCGTCCTCAAGTTAATCTATTTGCCATCCCTCCATACTGTATATCAACCTCTCCGAACAAAAGGCCGTCCTGTCACGCTCTTGCAGAAGATTTTCCAAGTTGCTTCCTACAAAGCCCTTGCGGTAAAATAAATCAAAAGGCAAAGAATTCCTTTTTATGTGGAATAAAAAATGTGCAAAAAAATAATCCACATTCCTGGGTGTGAATTCCACGGCTGGAGTCACATTGTGTCATTAAAGTTACATTCATCCTACATTGTCCTATGCAAAGTTGTGTTGAGTATTTAGTCTAAATTCTGTTTTGTGCTGAAATTTATACCAAGGCTAAAGCCAATTTTAATATTCGAGGTGCGTGATATCAGGATGTGGACCCTTTGTGTCTCAGTAGGGTTGGCACTGACTATACCAAGATGTGACATTTAAGGTGTTCTCCTATGGATTTTTTCTGATCAGGTGCCCATGTTGATGCCACTGAAAAAGATCCTTTCTGGCATAACCTAATGAGTATGACAATGTTGTCCTTGGGTCTTGATAAAAACCTCAAAAAATTTGTCAAATAAAAAAGAGACATAAGAAAAAAGTAGGTTTCCTCTGAATAAAGTGTGTGGTACTGGGTAAGTAGCTGGGGTCATAATCCATGGTCCTCTACAATAGTGGTGTTCGGTGGCCTTCAGAGCTACCATGGTTTACCTCAAGCAACCCAATAACTGGACATTATGAAGTTATGACATTTACTTAAACAGTATGGCGCCACCTAGTGTATAGATGTTTAATGAGCTGAGTGTTGATGGACACACATGCTCAGTCGCTCTCCCCACAGCCGGGTCTCCGCGTCGTGATCCTCTGTTCACGGAAGAGCAGCCAATTGAAATAGCTTTCTGCCCTGCTTGTCAGGGAAGTAGCTTTTGGCTGACAGTTATTTCATGTGTATGGCCAGCTTAAAGAGGACCTGTTACCTCTCCTAAAATGTCTATTTTTAGTAAATACTCATATTCCCCCATGAAATAACAATTCTGCAACATATTTTTTTAGAACTCTGCATTGTGCCATTCCTCTGTTATTCCTCCTAGAAATGTATGACTAAATTGACAACTGGGTGTTACACTTGACAAAGCGGCATGTCCCTACACAGTCTCACTCCGACAGCGCTGATTGGACATTGTCGGTCTGTGTAAGGACACACCCCCAACTGGTGACAGCTCCTCTTTAAGTCATTTTCTCAGATGGACTAAAAAAAAAATACATAGCATCAAAACTAAGGCAGATAGAGTCCCTGTGACTCAAAACTATGGTGCTCCATATGGTGCCCAAAAAGCAATGCTTGTAAGAGAGAATTCCTCCATGATAAGGCTTCTGATGAAGCATGCCATGGAATCTGAAAGAGAAAACCTGTATATACCTCCGTATAAAATGGTAGGCACATGGAAGTACAGTAGGGCCCCATAGAAATCTAAAGGTTCCTTATTACGGTTCCGTCTGAGGCTATGTTCACATGCTGAGTCAAAAACGGCTGAAAATTGCGGAGCTGTTTTCAGAGAAAACAGCCTCTGATTTTCAGCCATTTTTGAAGCTGAAAACTTTTTTTCCAGCCGTTTTTTTTAGCCGTTTTTTGGAGCTGTTTTTCCATTGACACAATGAAAAACGGCACAAGAATTGACACGCTCCTTCTTTTTTACGTGCCGTCTTTTAAAATGGTGGCATAAAAAACGCCCCGTCTGAGCCAAACGCTGTTTTTCCCATTAAATTCAATGAGCAGATGTTTGTAGCCATTCAGCTACCGTTTTTTTGGGCATAATTCTGTCAGAAGATAGTTGTATAGAGCTATATGTTCGAGGCTTAAAGGGTAACTAAACTTTAAAAAAAACTTTTGACATGTCACAGAGTCATGTCAGAAGTTTTGATCGGTGGGGTTCTGAGCACTGAAACACCCAATGATTGCTAAAAGATATCGCTAGAAGCACTCGGGTGAGTACTGTGCCGCTTCGTTTCTGATCGGCTTTCTGAGCGAGCGGTGTATGGACTCTACTGCTGCTTTGTTTTAGCGATCGGTGGGGATTCCATTGCTCGGACGTCCACCAATCAAAAATTCGGACAGGTCCAAAATTTTTTTTAAAAGTTTAGTTGCACTTTAAGAGAAACGACGAACAAAAGGAGGTAATGATGATATTGATGATGTCCAGCAGTTGAGTGAAGGTCTATATAAAGCAGATATTTTGTAACTTTTTGACAGTCTGTTTATGTTAGAGGGACATATATTTAGGGGTGCAGTGAGGAGAACCTTCTATATTTGATTAATTACCTCTCATGTTTATCTGTTCTTTAATTTACAGGAGCAATGGAGGCCGTACTAAAAGATTACCATACGGGAACACTCAATATGTTGACGTTCAGGGTGAAATTCAAAATACTTTGATCCAACTGAATCATCAGCTCTGGGGTTATGAAGACCAGGACGAGAGTGGTATTGATGCAAAAACATATATCTGCCAAAATAAATCCACTACTGAGCCATGAAAATGTTATGTTACAAGTCTGTCTGCACAATCGCAGCTAAGAACAATCTTGATCAGGTGCCAAAAATACTTACTCTGAGGTTTCTCGCCTGCTTTTAGGTGGGAGCTCTTAAACACCTTCTTCTGTGTGTCAACACAGTGCGTATTATTTATGTATACAAACATTGTGTGTATGAATATAGGAAAATATATATATATACAGTATATATGTTGTCAGAGCCGGCCTTAGTGGTGTGTGAGTTGTGCGATTACACAGGAAGCATCAATGTCGCACTAAAGTGGTGCCAGAATTTATGGAACGTGCCAGGAGCAGAAGTACCGCTGGGCCCGATACACAAGGGGAAGAGGGCCAGGGTGCGGTAAGTATATATTTTTCGTTTTTTTTGTCTGATCTAGGGTCTAAATTAGTTGAGCGGTCTGCTCTAGGGTCTGATTCATTTTATGTGTCTGGGCTGGGGTCTGAATTAATTTTTGGGACCTGATCTGGGGTCTGATTAGTTTTAGGACACAAAACGCAAAAAGTTGGTCAGCTCATCCTAACAAAATGACATAAATGTGCAGATGACAGCCTTCAATTTTGGTCGTGCACTCCTCCTATTCTGCCCAAGGGTGTTTTTAATAATAGTAAAGCTGGTTTCTACCTACCTTGAGTTCATTCTGCAGAGTTAGGCCCAGGTGAAATGTGTCTTTTTAGGTTAGGGACTCACTTAAAGGGCGCCTTGTTGTTGCCGGTCGGCACAAACAGTTCAAAATGTTCACTAATAACCTCACATTTGTAAGTATCGTAAACGTAGCAGTAATGCAAAATAATCTACAGATAGCATTTTGTAGGGACCGCGTGGTGACCCTTCTCTTCTTAAAGGGCCAGCACGCGCCAATATTCGACCTAGCTTTCCCCAGCTATAAAAGGGTTCCGGCCACTCTGCTCCAATAACTGAGCATCTATGTTCTACACTAGCTTGCTAATTGTATCCCGTATCATATTATATTTAGATTTCCTGTGACTGACCTGTCCGTCTGCAGCCTGCACTTACCTACACCATATGCAGCTTTCATACTATCTGCTATTTATGTACCACACCAGTGCACGTCGACCATTGATAAGGGAGACTACTCTGAGGGTATAGGCAGCCAAGTCCACATCTCATATGGAGGTTAAAGGGTGAAAACCAAGTTATCCCTAGATTCCGCTCCCTAATTAAGCAATACGTCAAATCCCTTAGTAACACAGTGGGTTGGCCCCATGACAGTCACTACTTCCACGAGCCCTGTGACACATTTGGTGGTCTTGGCACTCGCAGAGTACTGTTGCAATGTGTTTTTTATGATTAATTTCTGGGATCGACTAATTTTAGTGGTCTGGTCTGAAGTCTGAATTTATTTTAGGTGTCTTGTCTACGGTCTTAATTAATTGTAGGGGTCTGGTTTGGGGTCTGAATGAGTTTAGGTATCTGGGATTTGGGGGTCTGGGGTCTTTATTCATTTATTGGTCTGGTCTGGATTTCCCACTAAAAAATAATAAGAAATCTTGATGAAACAAGACGACAACTTTACTGTTGGTGTTCAGCTTGGACCTTTACCTGACAGCAGACCCAGGTAAGCGAAACTTTACTAAAACAACTGTAGTCCTGGTCTAAAGTAAAACATGAGAAAGCCTACATAGACGTTTTTGTTTTTGTTTTTGGGGTCAGGGGCGTTTTTATAAAAAGTTTCTTAGGTATAAATGTAACACGTAGACGAGCCTTGGTGTATTTATAACCTTGATTGTAGCGCAGTGCCTTCACCTGAATCGTGATAGGAGCTTGCAAGGTACGGAAGAAGGGTTTTCCTCTTGCGATCGGCGCTTGTTTACTGGGAAGAAAATCTGCCAGTGTAAAACCACATTTAGGGTCAGTTCACACGGCGGATTTTGCTTAGCGGGTCCTGCTGCAAAATCCTCCACCGAAGTATTCCTGCCATCGGCAAGAAGATTCCTTCCCCTATTCACTTCAATAGGAGGTTCGGGCGGTATCTGCCCGAAGATCGGGCAGGACATTTCTTTTTCTCGCTAGCTGAAAAAATCAGCTAGTGGGAAACAGAAGCGTTTGGCTCCCATTGAAATTAATGGAAGGCAGAATTTTGCAGCGAATTCCACCGGAAAAAATTCAGCCGTGTGAACTGACCATTAGTCTCTACTGTACTACTGGCATCACCACCCAGCCGTGGTAGTCATGATGCCATTACTACGGCACATCACTACTGAGGCTACTGATAGGCTGTAGCACTCACGTGCTTCTAAACAGGGCAGTACTAGTGGTACTGAAGAAAAGGGGCCCGTCGGGCTGTCGTCGTCTCCCGTGGACTGTCGGCCCCCTCCCCCTCACGGCCCCCCTCGCAATTTCCCTAGCATTTTTTTTTGCCGCGATTTTCGCAATACGTCAGGAAATCTCCTAACGTACACTATAAACAATATAGACGATAATTCACAGGGCTCCATTACGTTCTTTTAGTCTACATCGGGCTGGTAGACGTCGGTATACCTTATTTTTGAAGGATGGAATAGCGTAGTAGACTTTGCTATTCCATCCTGATAAAAAAACATATACCTCTCCTGACATTAGTATGTGGACAGTGATGTCAGGAGCTTCCCAATGCTGGAGTCCCCAGGCAGAGCATCACAAGTGCTCCACCCGTGGACTTTTTCCCTTGGAAAGCTCCTGACATCTCTGTCCATATATGTAAAGTGACGTCAGGAGATTCTCCAGGGCCGGAATCCCATGGGCCATTCCCCGGACGACGTATCACACTGTATGCCATACAGTCGGATAAGTTTTGGCTAAATAGATCAAAATCCAGAGCATTAACTGGTCACTGCCTTTACCATGGTTTTGTTCACTGTAATTGACATCAGCACCAAAATCAGTTAATGCGTATAACGTACAAATGTGAGTGCCACACTTTCCGTTGCCCACCCAGGTAATGGAGGGGGACCCAGACATCTTGGCTGTATGGGGCCCAGAAATTCCTGATGGCAGACCTGCTGGTAAATAAATACTTGGGGGACCACCTGCGCTGGGTCAGCGGGGATTGGAGAGGTCAGTATTGTTTTTTGTAATTTTATAGCATTTATTGCTGTCATTTTTTATTTTTTTTCTGTAGTCAAACAACCCCTTTAAAGAGGCTCTGTCACCAGTTTATAACGGCCCTATCTTCTACCGAATCGAGTAGGCGCTTTAATGTAGATAACAACAGTTTTTTTTTTAAACTTTTACTTTTGACCAAGTTAGGATCATTTTTAGTTTTATGCTAATTTGTTCTTAATGCCCAACTGGGCGTTTTTTTTACTTTTCACCAAGTGGGCGTTGAAAAGAAAAGTGTATAACGCTGACCAATCAGCATCATACACTTCTCTTCAGTCCAGCCCAGCTTGTTTCACTGCACAGCGTGATCTCGCGAGATCACGCTGTGACGGGACTTCCTCCCACAGGTCCTTCACCAGAGCGACGGGAGAGTCAACAGACTTCGCCTCCAGCCGTGCCAGGATGTTTATCCGAATCTGCAGCGGCTGGAGGCGATGTCTGTTCAGTCTTCCATGGCTCCGGTGAGGGACCTGTGGTAGGAAGTCCTGTCACAGCGTGATCTCGCGAGATCACGCTGTGCAGTGAAACAAGCTGGGCATGAATGAAGAGAAGCGTATGACGCTGATTGGTCAGCGTCATACACTTCTCTTTACAATGCCCACTTGGTGAAAAGTAAAAAAAAACGCCCAGTTGGGCATTTAGAACAAATTAGCATAAAACGAAAAATGATCACAACTTGGTAAAAAATAAACGTGTTTTTTTTAAACTACATTACAGCGCCTATTAGATTATGTAGGAGATAGTGCACTTATAATCTGTCTGGGTTTATTAAGGGGTTGCAGATGACCCTCCTGTAAATTTGTATATCATATGTATGTATTAAATATCATTGTAGCTGCAAAATTTATTTCCCCACCCAGCTTTAAACTATTTATAAAACCATTATAATGATTTATTTAGGCAACGTTCGAGCTTTTTCACCACTCAGTCGGGCGAGTCAATGAGAACTCCATCCTGGCCATTGTTCCCAATTTTACAGGTGACTATGGAAATGGAGTCATTCTGTCAGCGCAGATTATTTACGAGAAATACAGTTTTGGGCAGTAGTCTAATTTTGGACTGATAGAGTTGCAAATTACATTCTAAATCCTCCCTATGCCTCCTCAACTCAATATGTCATTATATCTACACAATAACACTTTGCACTATTCACTCCCTAATCCCTGTTCATGTACAAATTAATGTGAAATGGATCCTAGAAAACACTTAATGGCCTATTAACTCCCAAAAATCCGAGCGGCTTAACTCTGCCACATGACCCATCTGTTGTATGTAGATTTTTTTTTTCCGAGACCTTGATTGCTAATGCAATTTTTATACTTCCATATAGTAATCTGTTGCATTTTAGTCTTGGATCTAAGTATCAGAATCTTTATGCAATTTCGATCACATTGCACTTTAATGACCCTGTGTGGTCGTGGTGATTTGGCGCTGTGATTGAGTGGTTTTGCAGAGCTTGCTTTTATCCAAGCTCATAATTGGAAAAACAGCGCTGGCCTGGGTTTGTTATGTACAGTGTGGATAATGCAGCAATGTAAGAAAATACAAGTAGTATATTTTCAAGTATGCCTGAAAAGCTATTAAGTAAAGGGACATGAGGGAGGAAATATATTTTTTAGCCGCTCTCCTCACCTTTCAAGTACTGATTTATATGTATCCGTGTATCAACAAAACACTTCTATCTATCTATCTATCTATCTATCTATCTATCTATCTATCTATCTATCTATCTATCTATCTATCTATCTATCTATCTATCTATCTATCTATCTATCTATCTATCTAATATCTATCTATCTCATATCTATCTATCTATCTATCTATCTATCTATCTATCTATCTATCTATCTATCTATCTATCTATCTATCTATCTATCTATCTATCTATCTATCTATCTATCTATCTATCTATCTATCTATCCATCCATCCATCCATCCATCCATCCATCCATCCATCCATCCATCCATCCATCCATCCATCCATCTATCTATCTATCTATCTATCTATCTATCTATCTATCTATCTATCTATCTATCTATCTATCTATCTATCTATCTATCTATCTCATATCTATCTATCTATCTATCTATCTATCTATCTATCTATCTCATATCTATCTATCTATCTATCTATCTATCTATCTATCTATCTATCTATCTATCTATCTATCTATCTATCTATCTATCTATCTATCTATCTATCTATCTATCTATCTATCTATCTATCTATCTATCTATCTCATATCTATCTATCTATCTATCTATCTATCTATCTATCTATCTATCTATCTATCTATCTATCTATCTATCTATCTATCTATCTATCTATCTATCTATCTATCTATCTATCCATCTATCTATCTCATATCTATCTATCTATCTATCTATCTATCTATCTATCTATCTATCTATCTATCTATCTATCTATCTATCTATCTATCTATCTATCTATCTATCTATCTATCTATCTATCTATCTATCTATCTATCTCATATCTATCTATCTATCTATCTATCTATCTGATACAGCCATGATTAAGAACGCAGGAAGCGTTTGAAACGCGTAGGCTCCAAAAATTCCGCACATCTCTCCTAAGCACCTCAGGACATCGTCTGGACTGCTCCTGAACATTTTTAAGAAAACTGTCCATTAAACTTGGAACAAGTTTCCGTTTTACCTACAGCTCCGCTGGATCCACATCGTCCTTGTCTCCTATCTATCTATCTATCTATCTATCTATCTATCTATCTATCTATCTATCTATCTATCTATCTATCTATCTATCTGTCTGTCTGTCTGTCTGTCTGTCTGTCTGTCTGTCTGTCTGTCTGTCTGTCTGTCTGTCTATCTATCTATCTATCTATCTATCTATCTATCTATAAATATATACATGATGAGGATCCTGAATGTTTTTGTTTAGCATGTCACCACTTTTCGCCATGACTCTCTGGTTTCAAAAACTTTTGACACGTCATAGAGAGATGACAAAATTTGAATGGGTACGGTTCAATGAGTTGTAACGGGCACATCGGTTTCTGGTGTAGGCTGTAACAGTGGCATATTTGGTTGTCAAAGGTTGTAAAGGGGGGCATCTGAGGCTAGCCCAGTGATAATCTCAGTGGTAAGCTTTCGGGATCAATAACAGATGGGTAACAGATGTCACAATATGCCATGTCCACCAATGTAAGGCTTAACGTCCCAATATATTGCTCTTGACCCTGTTTATTAGTGGTTAGTAGATAACTTGGCTTCAATAAGTCAAAAAGTAGCTTGCGTGTCAGAAACATTGCTACCTCCCCGTGTTCGGTAATACTTAAAGTAGGCCCTAACAGGTATTGTTATAGGAATGTCCTGTGGGCCATTTTTAGCCCCCAGGCGGTCTCCATGTAAACACGATCTCCAGTGATTGCAATACATTCAACATTGATCATTGTGACGAAGCGGTTAAGCGGCCAGGATCAGAGGTTTATCCAATCCTGTCGATTACTGTGGGAGTGTGGCAGCAAGATCACCATGACGTATATTTACATGGGATTGTGGGAAAGGCTTAAAGGTTTTTTTCCATAAACAACATTCATCACCTATCCACGGGATAGGAGATAAATGTCTGATTGGTGGGGGTCTGACCGCTGGTACCCCCACCGATAACGAGCATCTCCTATTCCCCTTTGTGAAGGGAGCGGTGGCTGAACATGTGCAGTACCGCCCCATTCACTGTCTTAGGGACTGCTGGAGATAGCCGAATGCTGCACTTGGCTGTCTCCAGCAGGGTGTAGACAGTGAATGGAGGGGTATTGCGCATGCACGCCCACAGCTACAATTAATATTGGGGACTCGGGGACACTTGTTCTTGTGATCGGTGGGGGTCCCAGCAGTTGGACTCCCACCGATCATACATCTATCCCCTATTAACATCCTGTGTTGGGAAAGGGTTTATTCATGATAACTAATACCCATGTATCCTGGTCAACATATGAATAACTAAAATCTGATTTGGGTATTTGCGTGTTAGTGAGGTGGACAGTCCTTGATATCCATAAGCTGGTTTTATTAAGACAGTAGAGTCAATGACTCCCATCCAATTCAGAACAGGATATTATTATGCACCCAGAGTACTAAATGTAAACACATAACAATAAGTTCCATGACCAACATATATACTGCTTGCTGACAGTTTCCACACAGTAATACTAAAAACAAACTGAAAGTAAAACAAAAAAGGCTATTGCAAACATTTTACATTTGTTGACCAATATCAGTTTCAGAAAACCTATTTTCAATTAGCCTATTAGCGCATTCAGAGTTAAGAGAAGGGAGTCCCTCATTAATGGCTCCATCAATTGCCCAGAGTGGAGAGCAGGCAGAAAGAAAGAACATCCTTCTCTCTGGAGGTACCGGCATCTCAATGCATTGCACAGATAGCCAATTGATTTTAATAGACATCGTGTAATGCTTCATTTCTCCTGTGGAGGTGCTGCAGGGAAATTGAACAGTTTCTGCCAGGTTCCCTTGCAAATTACAACTGATCGCCGGAGGTCCCAGCAGCAGGTCAACTTGTGATCAGCTTATTTTCAGGGGGCCCTTCTAACAAAAAGGGCTTGTCCAAAGCAGAGAACCCCTTTAATGATTATGATAGTACTCGTTATCCTACTTATACATTGAGGTACTGTATATAAAGGATACATGTGTCTATTCTCTGTTCCTCATTCATCATAGACATAAAATAAAATCTGACATTTTCTTACATAATAGTTTGAAAATGCTTTGATTATAAGTCAGCCGAAAGAAATGAATTTCACAGGAAATCAAAGACGACTCCGCATATAATTTCAGCTTTGTGAAAAACTCCCTTGCACCCCTATTAGCTGATGTAGGGAGGAGCTGCCATTAGGGACTGCCGGTCTGCTGGGACAGTGGCAGCGCACACACGCGTTATGTAACAATCTGACAGCAGCGATGATAAAATGAATTCTAAATTCATCACAATCCCAGCATGAAATCATCCATGCAGATGAATGGGCTTGGAAATGGACCAATAAGAAGTAGACCTTTGTGCCAAAACTGCCAAGCAATGCAAAGCACGGAATTACTAACATAAACTTTTGTCATCAAATGAAAATGTTGAATTTCGAGCTGTGTGTGCAACCAACAAGCTGAGTCATAAACTGGTAGCTCCAGACCATCGTGCACAATGGGCCAAATTTATCCTACAAAGAGTTGTAAAATTTTCAACATTTCTTTTTTGACTTGGCTCGAATGTAAACTTACAGGCAGGGAAACTTTATTAGAAAAATACTAAACTTATCAGTGGTGTTTATTTGGGGTTTTAGCCTTCACCTATTTTCCCCTTAACCTCTTTTCACTGCCGCCATTTTTTTTTTATTTTGGTTTTTCCTTCCCCACCTTTTAAAAGCCATAAGTTTATATTTGCGGTTTTCCGTATCTGTTAATTTTTTTTATTGTTTTGTGTCGACATATTCGTTGATGGAGCTGCGTGAGGGCTTATTTTTTGTGGGGCGAGCTGTCGTTTTTCTTGGTATGACTTTTGGGAACATATAAATTCTTGATCACTATTTATTTCATGATTTTTGGAAGATAAGGTGACAAAAAACAGCAATTTTAGTGTTTTTTTTGTTTTTTAAGATGTTCATCTTGCGGGTTAAATTTTTTTTAATAGTGTAACAGTTCGGACATTTACGGACGCGGCAGTATCAATTATGTTGATTTGTTCTATTTTTTACATTATAACGTCCTAACTCCAGCCCCCGGGAGTGAGGAGGACTGCAAGAAGTAGTACAGATGAGCATTTTATTAAAATGAGGGGCACCAAGGAGATTTGTCTGCTCTTCCCGGAGTCCAGGAGATTTCCCCAGAACATACCAGGAGAGTTAGCAAATATAATCTAGTGTATATGGCAAGCTTATAAAAGTAACATACTCTATACAACTTTAACACATATGAAGAGCTCCAAAATGGCTGAATCTGTTGATACTTCTTGTCCCAAATTACAGAGGGTAGAGCAGCTCTTAAACATGAAAATTGTTGCTCTGTCAAGTGAAGTACCGGTACTTGCGCAGATTTACTTTGCATCATGTAACAGTCGGGGCTGCACAAACAGTGGGGCACTTGAATTTTTGTTTCCCTACCCTCCTCCGTTTTATATCGGTGGCGGCGTAACTACCGCTATAACAGCCGTAGCGGCTGCTACGGGGCCCTCGGCATTAGGGGGCCCGTGTAGCCCGCCGGCACGGGCCCCCACCATGGCCGGAGGCTCCACTAGCTGCCGCTATGGCTGCTACAGCGCAACGCCACTGAACACTACGGCAGAGCAGGGAGGTATCTCCCCGCTCTGCCATTAAAGGGGTTGTTCCTACATAAGACATGTTTCCCCTATCCACAGGATAGGGGATACATGTGTGATCGCTGGCAGCGATAGGGAGACCGGGGGACCGAAAGTCCCCTGAAGTTTTCCATGAGAAACCTCGGACTTCCGGGGTCTGTGTCGGCAGCTCCGTAGAAATGAATGGAGCGCCGGTGGGGCTTGTGCGCATGCGTGACCAGCGCTCCTTTCATTTCATTTTTCTTGAGCTGGACAGACTCCGGAAGTCAGAGGTTAGTCATGGAGAACTTTGGGGGCTTTCGGTCCCCCGTTCTCCTTATCGCTGCCAGCGATCACACATGTATCCCCTATCCTGTGGATAGGGGATACATGTCTTTTGTAGGACACACTATAGGTCAGATTATTTTGGGGGGTTGGGGCTACATGGCGTTACCTACAGGGGGGCTGTATGGCGTTACCTACAGGGGGGCTGTATGGCGTTACCTACAGGGGGGGCTGTATGGCGTTATCTACAGGGGGGGCTGTATGGCGTTACCTACAGGGGGGGCTGTATGGTGTTACCTACAGGGGGGGCTGTATAGCCTTACCTACAGGGGGGCTGTATGGCGTTACCTACAGGGGGGCTGTATGGCGTTACCTACAGGGGGGCTATATGGCGTTATTTACAGGGGGGCTGTATGGCGTTATCTACAGGGGGGGCTGTAAAAAAGGCACTATCTACAAGGGGGGGTTGTGTGACACCCAGGGGAGGGGGGGCCCCAGTCAAAAGTTTGTTATGGGGCCCAGTCTTTCCTAGTTACGCCCCTGATCGGTGCCGTTATATTTGGCGCCCAACATGTAATTAAGCCCCTGAACTGTCAATGGGGCGTTTCTATCTAACTAAATGGCAAGGGGGCGTGATCTCTGCGCTCTGACACTGTCCAATCAGCTACGAGAACACACACAGACTGGTGGTTGTGCAGAGATGTGTTCTCGCGGGAGGAAACACAGCGCAAGCCATCCTGACACTGAGCATTGAGGGTGGTAGAGAATTGGGAGCGGTATTTGGTGAAGAGGATTTCTCTGATGTGGGTTGTATAATATATGTGGACAGTCGAAGTAAGCAAGGAGATATGGTATCTGGATTGATGATATCCATAGAGTCCTCAAATAATGGTGATGGGGGAGCGAAAGCCCTGGCTTTCATATCTGGAGTTAAATTGTGTATGTAAGTCAGAAGATTTGAAAGCATTGAGAGGTACTTTGCCCAAAGGTTTCTTAGAGGGATCAATATAAGGGGTTGTAGTAATAATAGAAGGTACCATAGTGGAGATGGCGTCGGGGTGTTAGGGAACAAAATTTAGAATTTTATTATTATTATTAATAGAATTAATATTATCAATATTACTAGTATTAGTATTTTTTAACTATTACTTTTAAAGATTCTATATGGTAGGGGGCTATTTTTAGAAGGATATGAGATGGGAGTAGCAACTTTAAATGGTTTATTTAAACTGTGAGGGCCAGTTTTGGCATTAGTAGTATTTTTTAGTAATTAGAGGATTTTAATCAGTTATCCATTCTCCAGTTTTATTATTGGAATAATTAAGCCTCTTCTCTTCATCAGGCCATACGTTGGTACAACGACGCAACGCGTAGCCCTTTATTATGAAATAATTATTGACCTATTATTGACTTTTAACTTTTAATGTAGCAGCGCCACTCTTTGGCCCCCTTTTTTTCTCCCCCAATTTTCTCTCCTAAACACTGCGGTAACATACATGTTACTGGTACGGACCGTGGCAGCAGCTTACGTTTCTACACTAATTAATCCGGTGTACATCAGCGTTGTGTCAGAATTATACACAACTATTATAGGTGAGCATACATTTTGCTACCTTGCTACCCTTTTTTTCTTTGTTTTATCTGCACTATGTGGCGCCGTGCATTTCTCTTTTTTTCTACCTACAGACTCTTTATATGTAGGCAGCTTAGAATAAGACTTGATGCGCCAAATTTACTACAGTGGCTCATCCAAGATGATAAATTTGGTGCACACTTCTGTCTAACTTTATAGCACCTCTTGGTTGATTTATTTTGGCGCAATTTAGCGCATCTTAAGCTACCTCCCCTATTCCGCATGTCAAGCAATTCGCAAACATATGTTCTTTTTGGCACATTTCATTGATAAACTTGTTTAAAATTATTTGTGCCAAAAAGAAGTTGCAACTTAGACCAGAATTATTGCGTAAAACCAACAGTAAATCTGCCCCACTGTGCAGAGTAATAGAACAGGCACATTAATGAGCAGAGGAAAATTATAATATATATCACCAGTAAGATCAGGCTCGGATTGACCCACCCAAAGCCGGTGAATGTACCGGTGGGCCCCTGCAGCGATAGACTGTTCTCTTCCACCAACAGAAACCAGGACGCCTCTGTTAGTGGAACAGAACAGCTGATCGCTGCTTCAGTCTTCCGACACACATGAGGTCCACTAGAACCCCAGAGCGAGGACCCGCTCCTGCTGTGGCCTATTTGAGGTTGGGAGGATGTCAGCTTGACATGCCGGCACAGTTGGCACCATAACGTCATTGCATCACGCCACCTGTGCTGGGCAGCAGGCAGAAGACCCAACATCTCGTCGTGAAAATATGGTAAGATGAGTTTAATTTTTTTTTCTTGGTGCAAAGGAGGGGGAGGCCTAAGCAGGGGCGTAACTAGGAAAGACTGGGCCCCATAGCAAACTTTTGACTGGGGCTCCCCCTCCCCTGGGTGTCACACCTTGTAGATAGTGCCTTTTTTACAGCCCCCCCTGTAGATAACGCCATACAGCCCCCTCTGTAGATAGCGCCATACAGTCCCCCCTGTAGATAACGCCATACAGCCCCCTCTGTAGATATCTACAAAGGGGGCTGTATGGTGCCATCTACAGAGGGGGCTGTATGGCGCCATCTACAGAGGGGGCTGTATGGCGCTATCTACAGGGGGGCTGTATGGCGTTATCTACAGGGGGGCTGTATGGCGCTATCCACAGGGGGACTATATGGCGTTATCTACAGGGGGTCTGTATGGCGTTATCTACAGGGGGTCTGTATGGCGTTATCTACAGGGGGTCTGTATGGCGTTATCTACAGGGGGTCTGTATGGCGTTATCTACAGGGGGGGCTGTAGGGAACGCCATACAGCTCCCCCTGTAGGGAACGCCATACAGCCCCCCCTGTAGGGAACTCCATACAGCCCCCCTGTAGAGAACGCCATACAGCCCCCCTGTAGGGAACGCCTTACAGTCCCCCTGTAGGGAACGCCATACAGCCCCCCCTGTAGGGAACGCCATACAGCCCCCCTGTAGGGAACGCCATACAGCCCCCCTGTAGGGAACGCTATACAGCCCCCCCTGTAGGGAACGCTATACAGCCCCCCTGTAGGGAACGCTATACAGCCCCCCCTGTAGATAACGCCATATAGTCCCCCTGTGGATAGCGCCATACAGCCCCCCTGTAGATAACGCCATACAGCCCCCCTGTAGATAACGCCATACAGCCCCCTCTGTAGATAGCGCCATACAGTCCCCCCTGTAGATAACGCCATACAGCCCCCTCTGTAGATATCTACAAAGGGGGCTGTATGGTGCCATCTACAGAGGGGGCTGTATGGCGCCATCTACAGAGGGGGCTGTATGGCGCTATCTACAGGGGGGCTGTATGGCGTTATCTACAGGGGGGCTGTATGGCGCTATCCACAGGGGGACTATATGGCGTTATCTACAGGGGGTCTGTATGGCATTATCTACAGGGGGTCTGTATGGCGTTATCTACAGGGGGTCTGTATGGCGTTATCTACAGGGGGTCTGTATGGCGTTATCTACAGGGGGGGCTGTAGGGAACGCCATACAGCTCCCCCTGTAGGGAACGCCATACAGCCCCCCTGTAGGGAACTCCATACAGCCCCCCTGTAGAGAACGCCATACAGCCCCCCTGTAGGGAACGCCTTACAGTCCCCCTGTAGGGAACGCCATACAGCCCCCCCTGTAGGGAACGCCATACAGCCCCCCTGTAGGGAACGCTATACAGCCCCCCCCTGTAGGGAACGCTATACAGCCCCCCTGTAGGGAGCGCTATACAGCCCCCCCTGTAGGGAACGCCATACAGCGTCCCCAACCCCCCCAAAAAATGCGACCTACAGTGTGAAAAGACAAAAGACGTGTATCCCCTATCCCCTATACATGTGTGATCGCTGGCAGCGATAGGGAGAACGGGGGACCGAAAGTCCCCCAAGTTCTCCATGACTAACCTCTGACTTCCAGCGTCTGCGCAGCTCAATTAAAATGAAAGGAGCGCTGGTCACGCATGCGCACAAGCGCGACCGGCGCTCCATTCATTTCTACGGAGCTGCCGACACAGACCCCGGAAGTCCGAGGTTTGTAATGGAAAACTTCAAGGGACTTTCAGTCCCTCGCTCTCCCTATCAATGCCAGCGATCACACATGTATCCCCTGTCCTGTGGAGAGGGGTTACATGTTTTTTGTTTAATGGCAGAGCGGGGAGATACCTCCCTGCTCTGCCATAGTGTTCAGTGGCGTCCCGCTGTAGCAGCCATAGCGGCTGCTAGCGGAGCCTCCGGCCATGGTGGGGGCCCGTGCCGGCGGGTGACACGGGCCCCCTCATGCTGTAGTTACGCCACTGGGCCTAAGTACTGTATCGGGGTGGGGCCTTTATACTGTATGGGGGATCTAAACACTGTATGGGCGACCTAACAACTTTATGGCGGACCTAACTACCGTATGGGGGCCCTAACTTTTGTATGGGGGGCCTAACTACTGTAAGGGGGACCCAACTACTATATGGGAGACCTAACTACTATATATGGGGGACCTAACTACTGCATTGGGGGCGCTAACTACTGTATAGGGGACCTAACTACTGTATGGGGACCTAACTACTTTATAGAGGCACCTAAGTACTATATAGGACCTAACTGCTGTATGGGGGCTTGACTGCTGCATGGGAGACCTAAAGATGTAGCCGTCTTTACCTTGACTTTTAACGCATTAAATAAACAATGGCTAGATCTCTGATCTTGAATTTTTAAATGACTTTTCAATGGCTTTTGTTGTGTGATATCACGCTCCAGCAAGTTATCATAATCAAGTTAAAGATGGCTACATCCGTAACTACTGCATGGAGGCACCTAAGTACTATATAGGGCTTAACTGCTGTAGGGGGGACCTAATTACTGTATAATGGACCTAACTGCTTTATGGGTGGCCTAACTACTGTATGTGGGGGGCTAACTACTGTATGTGAAGGACCTAACTACTGTATGAAGGTCCTAAATACTTAATGGAGGCACGTAAGTACTATAGAGAGTCTAAATACTAAATGGCACCCAAGTACTGTATGGAGGGACAAAACTACTGTATGGGTGGCGCAACTACTATATGGAGTCTAATTTTTATATAGGGGCCTACCTACTGTGTGGGGGACCTAACCTCTTTAAGGGGGCCTAACTACTATATGGGGACTGACTACTGTTTACGGGGCCTTACCACTATATGTGGCCTAACTACAGTATGGGAGACTTAACCATTGTTTGGGGGCCTACTGTAGGGGAGTGCATAATGACTATATGGGGGTCTAACTACTGCATGAGGGGACAAAGGGGGACATTACTACTGTGTGGGGGCACTATTACAGTTCGGGGTTTAAAGGGGGCACTATTACTGTTTGGGGGCACTATTACTGTTTGGAACAACAGGCAGAAGGCCTAGCATCTCGCTGTGGAACCAGGGTTAGGTGAGTTTCATTTTTTTTTATTGGCGCAAAGAAGGGGTGGCTTTACTACTGTATGGGGTGCCTAAATACTGTAATGGGGGCTTAACTACTGCATGAGGAACCTAACTACTGTATGGAGGATCTAACCACTGTATGGGGAGCCCAACTACTGTATGGGGGAGCCTAAGTACTATATGGGGTCCAAACTACTGTATGGGGGACCTAACTACTTTATGGAGGAGCCTAACTGCTGTATGGGGGATCTGACTACTGTATGGCTGGCGTAACTACTGTATGGGGGACCTGACTACTGTATGTGGGACAAAACTACTGTATGAGGAGTCTAACTACTGCATGGTGGACTAACTACTATATGGGGGCCTAACTACTGTATGGGGGGCATTTGTATGTTTGTCTTTGTATAGTAATATTATTTGGTAACTTTATGACTGTATAATTTAGAGATGTGTAATCGTACATAAAAAAGTTTCGCTATGTTATCTTTAAGACTGGAAACACTGATAAATCTGAGCAACAAGCAGGGAAGAGGGAGTATAAGGAAATGTCAGGGTGGCCCAGTTGAAAAATTTGCCCTGGGGCCAATATGACTCTAGTTACATCCCTGAGTGCAAAAGTAGCAAAATATAAAATATAACAAGACGTATTTGATATCGCTGCAAACATAATAACCTGTAGAATAAAGTTATGATTTTACTTATAGCGCATGGTGCATACCGTACAGAAGAAACAAAAATCAATAACGGATTTACTATTTTTTTTACCACCCCCCCACATATTTTAATAAAGATTAATAATAAATATGTACCACCCAAATGGTGCCATTGAAAAAAACAAGTGACTTCCAGCCTTAGGTTATTTTTCATTAGTTTTTTTATAAAAATTACGACAAAAACGACTGATTTAAATACAGCATTAATGTATATAATTGTATATAATGTATATAAATGAGGCCTATTCTGAGCACTCTGCTTATGTGAGGGCATAATTTAGACAGTTGTAGTATGTTTGCTACATTGAAAACTTTGCTAAAGTTCCACCTAACAAAGACATTTTTTATAAAACATATGAAATTGTTAATTTAAAATATCATTAATTTGTCGGGAAAAAAATAATTAAAACAAGCAGGTATTCTGCAAGGCTTTGTAGCAGTGATTGACTACACATGGTGGCCGACTGCACTCCTTGACCTCAGAGTGTGTCACACACCTGGAAGTACTGAAGGTCAATTAATCTGTCATTGCTGCTAATAACAGCTACTATGAAGAGCTTATCCAGCTCCCTGGAGGAGTCAGAGCATATCCATTCAAGGTAATACAAACAGAAACACCCCCAAACTGCTCAATATCAACAGAAACATTGTATATCTGCCATAACAGAACGTATACCCTTTGTAATGCAACCCTGAACAGATTTTATTTTCTTCTAACCTGAAAATATATATATATATATACATATTAGTCATGTCAGGTTGGTCTAGACTTTAGTGCTCAGTCCAGAGCTGTAGTCCAAAGCTGCATTAACAATTTTTTAGGCTTCAGAGCTGAAATCTCTCAGCATTCCTTGCTTGCGCAAAGTCTGCACAGAGTGTGTTGTGGAGATTTGCATTCTGTGAAGTGTATAACTTACCAGGCACTGTACAGTAATCTGATGTAGGAAAAATAAATTGCTCTGCTGCATTGTAGGAGCTCAGCTTAGTTGATGACTGTTCCTCATGACAACCAGCAGAATTGCAGCTCTGGAGTATAATGTGGGCTGCAAATCAGGATTAATTCAGGATCAGTACAATCTAAAAAAGAGAAAAAAAAAAAGGACATGGTTTTCAAATCCAACCACTTGCCACATCACAGTGACCTCTTTTAAGTGGGTCTCTACTCTAATATTAGGTACAGGACCACATGGTAGCCGACACCGCTGTAACGCAACATCTGCAGGGGAGCAGCCCAAGAGCAACCCTGCTTTCAGGCCAAGCCAGGTGTTCTGTCGCAGCGGCATTAGTCACCATGCAGTCCTGTACTTATAGGGGTTGCTCTACAAAGAAAATCCACAGGATAACTAATAAATGTCTGATTTCTGGGGGCCCCACTGGAATCCCTGCTGATCATTAGAACTGGGGTCCCGTCCCTCCTTACTGCGGTTCAAATAGAGCAGTGGTCACGCATGGGCCCTGCCCAGGGCCAGAACATAGGGAGGGGGCCTCCAACACCTAGGGGAACTGAGGGGC
The DNA here is from genome assembly GCF_050947455.1 of Rhinoderma darwinii. Classification (NCBI taxonomy): domain Eukaryota; kingdom Metazoa; phylum Chordata; class Amphibia; order Anura; family Rhinodermatidae; genus Rhinoderma; species Rhinoderma darwinii. Next base: position 463,768,468 of record NC_134688.1, on the reverse strand, counting down.
CTCCACCAGGCTCAAAACACCTGCCAAGGTGCTTTTTACACATTGCGGTTTTGGCACAATTTTTGACAAATCACGGCAAAAAATGTTGCAGCAATTTCCTGAAAATCGTGGCAAAACTGCAACTTGCAGGGGCCCTCACTTCACAGTCACACAATCAAGGCTCTGCATCTAGGTACCACAGAGGAAGAAGGGTAAGATTGTGCTGTGTTTATGTATACATGTATGTATGTGGTTTATAGTGTGTGTGTGTGTGTGTGTGTGTGTATGTATTTATGTATGTATTTATTTATTTATTTATTTGTATAGTGTGTGTATGTATATAGTGTATAGTGTGTATATGTTCTGTGTGTGTATAATTTTTGTAGCGTAAACTCTGTGTGTATGTAGTAAATAGTGTGTGTATATGTATACTGTGTGAATGTAGTGTATAGTGTGTATATGCTCTGTGTGTGTTTAGTATATGTAGTGTATGCTCAGCGTGTGTCACACACCTGGAAGTACTGAAGGTCAATTAATCTGTCATTGCTGCTAATAACAGCTACTATGAAGAGCTTATCCAGCTCCCTGGAGGAGTCAGAGCATATCCATTCAAGGTAATACAAACAGAAACACCCCCAAACTGCTCAATATCAACAGAAACATTGTATATCTGCCATAACAGAACGTATACCCTTTGTAATGCAACCCTGAACAGATTTTATTTTCTTCTAACCTGAAAATATATATATATATACATATTAGTCATGTCAGGTTGGTCTAGACTTTAGTGCTCAGTCCAGAGCTGTAGTCCAAAGCTGCATTAACAATTTTTTAGGCTTCAGAGCTGAAATCTCTCAGCATTCCTTGCTTGCGCAAAGTCTGCACAGAGTGTGTTGTGGAGATTTGCATTCTGTGAAGTGTATAACTTACCAGGCACTGTACAGTAATCTGATGTAGGAAAAATAAATTGTTCTGCTGCATTGTAGGAGCTCAGCTTAGTTGATGACTGTTCCTCATGACAACCAGCAGAATTATGAATGCAGCTCTAGAGTATAATGTGGGCTGCAAATCAGGATTAATTCAGGATCAGTACAATCTAAAAAAGAGAAAAAAAAAAAGGACATGGTTTTCAAATCCAACCACTTGCCACATCACAGTGACCTCTTTTAAGTGGGTCTCTACTCTAATATTAGGTACAGGACCACATGGTAGCCGACACCGCTGTAACGCAACATCTGCAGGGGAGCAGCCCAAGAGCAACCCTGCTTTCAGGCCAAGCCAGGTGTTCTGTCGCAGCGGCATTAGTCACCATGCAGTCCTGTACTTATAGGGGTTGCTCTACAAAGAAAATCCACAGGATAACTAATAAATGTCTGATTTCTGGGGGCCCCACTGGAATCCCTGCTGATCATTAGAACTGGGGTCCCGTCCCTCCTTACTGCGGTTCAAATAGAGCAGTGGTCACGCATGGGCCCTGCCCAGGGCCAGAACATAGGGAGGGGGCCTCCAACACCTAGGGGAACTGAGGGGCCTCCACCAGGCTCAAAACACCTGCCAAGGTGCTTTTTACACATTGCGGTTTTGGCACAATTTTTGACAAATCACGGCAAAAAATGTTGCAGCAATTTCCTGAAAATCGTGGCAAAACTGCAACTTGCAGGGGCCCTCACTTCACAGTCACACAATCAAGGCTCTGCATCTAGGTACCACAGAGGAAGAAGGGTAAGATTGTGCTGTGTTTATGTATACATGTATGTATGTGGTTTATAGTGTGTGTGTGTGTGTGTGTGTGTGTATGTATTTATGTATGTATTTATTTATTTGTATAGTGTGTGTATGTATATAGTGTATAGTGTGTATATGTTCTGTGTGTGTATAATTTTTGTAGCGTAAACTCTGTGTGTATGTAGTAAATAGTGTGTGTATATGTATACTGTGTGAATGTAGTGTATAGTGTGTATATGCTCTGTGTGTGTTTAGTATATGTAGTGTATGCTCAGCGTGTATGTAATGTATAGTGTGTATATGATCTGTGTGCAGTATGTTTAGTGCATCCTGTATGTGTGTGTGCGTGTGTGTATTCATAGTGTATAGTGTGTGTGTATGCTCTACTGTATGTGTGTGTGTGTGTGTGTGTGTGTGTGTGTGTGTGTGTGTGTGAATATGTAATGTATATTGTGTATATGTAATGTATAGTGTGTATATGCTCTGCTTGTATGTAGTGTATAGTGGGTGTATATAATGTATAGTGTGTATATGCTGTGTGTGTGTGTGTGTAGTATATGTTGTTTAATCTCTCTATGTGTATGTAGTGTATAGTGTGTATATGCTCTGTGTGTATGTATAGTATATGTAGTCTATTTAGTCTATGCTCTGCGTGTATGTAGTGTAAAGTGGGTGTATATAATGTATAGTGTGTATATTCTGTGTGTGTATGTGTGTAGTATATGTAGTATACGCTTTATGTGTATATAGTGTATAGTGGGTGTATATAATGTATCGCATGCTGTGTGTGTAGTATATGTTGTGTAATCTCTGTTTGTATGTAGTGTATTGTGTATATATGTAATGTATAGTGTGTAAAGGATCTGCCAGGCACAACTTCTGTGTATACTCCCATAGGTAATCAGTCTGCACCTGAGTCTATGTCTCTGAGACTGACTCCATCTTCCACCACTCAGGATGGCAGGCTTAGGAGTGGGAGAGCCTATCACAGCCTGGCCAGACGGAGCTAGCTCCCGCCCTCTGTCTATTTATACCTGCCTTTCCTGTTCCTCCTTTGCTTGTGATTCTTCTCGTGTGGTTTCCTGGCCCAGCTACAGCTTCTAACTTGCTTATCCCAGGAGGGGATTCGGTCCTGTGGACTCTTGCATGTTGGAGTGTCGACACACCTGCTGCATGATTATCTTTCCCTGTGCTGGGAGGTTACAGAGGAACGACACGGAGTGGACAGATCTCTATCTGCTGCCTGCAGTTACTTTATACTGGAGCTTTGAGCAGACACCAGAGCTTTATCTTCTCATGGAGTGACCTGGTCGTTTTCATCTGTAGAGAACCCTATGGACTTCCACATATACTACCTACTGATAAGTATATACTCTTGCATCTATTCATGTGCTCTATGGGTTCATTGCATGTATATCCTTGCTAGTAAGCCCATCTGTATACTGCTATCTGATCAGCAGGATCGCTTATATCCATGGATGTTATGTCATTTGTAAATGACCTTGGTTAGTACGTTGCCTCCACTCACTACATTGTATCTGATTCATCCACTTGTGTGGCCTGTATTGAAGTAACTTATTACTTGATACTATTTGTTATATGGCCATGCTAAATGAGAATTTTTCTTAAAACTGATTTATTTGCCATTCATTACCCGGCCGGGTTTGTGATGTCTGTTTGTAGGTTTTTGTGCAAGATTGCATAATTTTAAATATATATTAATAAACTTTTGATAATTAAATTGCGACTTTATTGAGCCGAGTGCCTTGTTTACCAGGTTTTTGTTTTTTCTTTTCCTCACAGCTTCTAACTATTTGATCCTGCTCCATACTGACCCTGGCTTACTGACTACTCTCCTGCTCTGCGTTTGGTACCTCGTGCACTCCTGGTTTGACTCGGCTCGTTCACCACTCTTGTTGCTCACGGTGTTGCCGTGGGCAACTGCCCCTTTCCCTTTGCTTTGTGTTCCCTTGTCTGTTTGTCTCGTGCACTTACTGAGCGTAGGGACCGCCGCCCAGTTGTACCCCGTCGCCTAGGGCGGGTCGTTGCAAGTAGGCAGGGACAGAGTGGCGGGTAGATTAGGGCTCACTTGTCCGTTTCCCTACCCCCGTCATTACATAGTGTGTATATGCTCTGTGTGTATGTAGTGTATGGTGTGTATATGTAATGTATGTATATGCTCTGTGTGTATGTAGTGTGTGGTATGTATATGTAATGTATACTGTGTGTATGTAATGTATAATGTGTATATGCTCTGTGTGTGTGTAGTATATGTAGTGTATGCTCAGCGTGTATGTAGTGTATAGTGGGTGTATATAATGTATAGTGTGTATGTGTTGTGTGTGTAACATATGGTGTGTAATCTCTTCATGTGTATGAAGTGTATAGTGTGTATATATAATGTATAGTGTGTATATGCTCTGTGTGTGTACAGTATATGTAGTCTATGCTCTTTGTGTATGTAGTGTAAAGTGGGTGTATATAATGTATATGCTCTGTGTGGTGTGTGCATGTGTGTAATATATGTAGTTTAAGCTTCGTGTGTATGTAGTGTATAGTGGGTGTATATAATGTATAGTGTGGTGTGCATATGCTGTGTGTGTAGTATATGTTGTGTAATCTGTCTGTGTATGTAGTGTATGGTGTGCATATGTAATGTATAGTGTGTGTATATGCTCTGTGTGTGTGTAATATATGTAGTGTATGCTCTGTGTGTATAGTATATGTAGTGCATGCGCGGGACCGCTGGGCGGCTTCAAGTGTCGCTACCTAGGCGCCGGCACACGATGCCAGTAAGGATTAGCTCCTATGTGCGCCTGACTAACGTGTAGTGTACTATGCACTGAAAGGCCTCAGTGCCCTTTAAAACAAATAAATATACTCACCTGTCCCCGTTCCCACACTGCCATACAGCGATGCAGTCCTGGCCTCTTCTGACCAGACCTGCTCCGGAGGAACGACACAATGGCTCGATGACATCATCGCACCGCCTGCATCATGGAAATAGCGCTGATGTTCCCTTGCCTCCCTAGCGCTAGTTAGACTCTTCAATTGTATTTGAGTCCTATAGACCCAGATACAATTGAAGTGCAGGGGGCACTGGGTCCGGATCCTGCTTGTCCAATTTCCCGAACCGCCTGTTATTCCATTAACCGGTTTGTGAGAACCGGCTGGATCTCACACCCCTGGAAACAGGGCCAGGGCAGGGGCGGCAGCCTGATACTTTGGTAAAGAAAAAGCCTAGTTTTGACTCTGATATTGCTGCCATTAAAAGTCTGAATGGGGGTCATCACCTAGCTCTCCTAGAGTTCTGCATTGCATCTATCTAGTTAAGCTATGATATGGTAGCTGCGGGTTTCACAAGTAAGCATATAGTATTTGCCCTCCAGGACTCTGGTAAAGCTGAATGATACATAATACAGAAGTTTTTATAGCGGACATATTGGTTGTCAACTATCTGATATATAGTTACAGTAGTGTTGTTACCTCCTATATGTTATTGGTGTTATCCCTGCCATACTTTGGAGAGGATATCACATCCAATTAAAGTAAGGGGAAAATAATTTGGAGAACAGAATCACGGCCGTCACTTTTTTGGACACTTAACTTTTTCACCATAAACTTTGAAGTTCTCCATCTACAAACACAGAGGTCATTATATGCAGCCACATGAAGATGTCAATGGAAAATGGCAATTTAATTCAAATGTCGGGGCCCATGGGGTTACCATGGTTCTCATCATTGTTCATATTTGCAGTCCTTGTCGTTCCCGTCCTGTTCTGATAAGCAGATGAGATGGAGATTACTCTGCTCAAACATTCCTTCTTTTCCTTTATCCCCTGTCCTGTCCTGAGCACGAAATACCTGCTTTATTTATAATTCCGAGTGCTCTTGACATTGCAATCAATACGTGTAGACATATGTCCTGGGCGTACTATCAAATGTTTTGGTTGTACCTTGTGGGGACTCATATTAGCAATGCAGAAGGGTGACGGAGTAAACATAAGTTACAATCTGAGAAGGAGCAAACCCTGAGAATTAATTTGGAACCATGAAAGACGACTACAAGGATTAAGAGCTCAGACACTTATGATGGATCCAGGGGCTTGTGGACAAGACTCCTCATAGACCATTAAATAACAATGCCTGACAATGGATAATCCTAAAAGGGCATCTCCACCTAAAGTCAAAGAAATCACCTGAATCCTCGTCTTCTGTCAGATTGCTAGAAATGTTCTTGCTGTGCATGTCTCGGAAAGTTGGATGACAACTAATATAGCTATATACTTTATATCTGATGCACCTATATAGTTGTAAGCAGATTTCCGTCTGGTCCATCTATCTATCTATCTATCTATCTATCTATCTATCTATCTATCTATCTATCTATCTATCTATCTATCTATCTATCTATCTATCTATCTATCTATCTATCTATCTATTCAGTGGCGTAGCTATAGGGGTCGCAGCGGTCGCAATTGCGACCGGGCCCTGAAGCCAGGGGGCCCACGGCCCCCCGCACCACATCAATAAAAAGTTACTATAGTAACTCGGGCCACGGGCCCCTGTTACTATAGTAACAGACTGTACTTACCTTCCTGGTTCCGGATCGCAGTGGAGGTCCTGACGTCAAGCACTGTGCGCAGCGCATGACGTCACAGCGTTATGCGCCGCGCACAACATCGAGAGGACAGGACCTCCGCCGCAGCTGAAGAGGAAGGTAAGATTAGTAGCCCTGACTGGCGGGGTTCGACTTCCGGGACCCGCCAATCAGCTGTTTTGAAGGGGACGCAGCACTCGTACGAGAGCTGCTCCCCTTCATTCCGGTCACACTGTGAATCGGTGTCGGCGATTCACAGTGTGAGCGAGTAGTGAAATGAAGGGGAAGCAGCTCTCGTACGAGTGCTGCGGCCCCTTCAAAACAGCTGATTGGCGGATCCCGGGAGTCGGACCCCGACACATCAGCTATTGATGGCCTATCCTGAGGATAGGCCATCAATGTTTAGGGACTGGACAACCCCTTTAAGCCTATGATGTAGCAGGCTTAGAGGGCCCATGAGACAGGATCACAGATTGTGTGATGCTGTCTGCTGGGCCCTGTATCTAAGCCAATCACATGGTAGGCTTAGATACATGGCCCATGTGTGATCCTGTCTGATGGGCCCTGTATATAAGCCTACCACACTGTAGGCTTAGATACAGGGACCCAGCACACAGTAATCTTATACTGTATAAGATTACTGTCTGCTGGATTCTGTATCTAAGCCTACCTTGTGGTAGGCTTAGATACAGGGTCCCACAGACAGTATCACACATGGGCTCTGTATCTAAGCCTAACACATGTGTTACTAATCGTTTTTTTTTGTGTGTTTTCTTACAGGTTCGGTCGTTGGACTACGTCGGATTCCAGGACTACTTCGATGACGGCTTTTTTTATTATCAATAAAATGGTTAATGAGGGTTGTGTGTTTTTTTTTTATTTCAATAAAATATTTTTTCTATGTCTTTGTGTTTTTTTTTAAACTATATTACTACCGCCTTAGTAATGGCCGCCGGCTGATTGATAGCATCCATTGCTAAGGCGGGGCTTAGTGTTAGCCGGTGCAGAGGCTAACACTAACCCCCTTTATTACCCTGGTACCCACCGCCACCAGGGGTGCTGGGAAGAGCCGGGTACAATCCAGTACTTGACCATCTGTAGTGATGGTCGGCCACTGGGGCGGCCGCAGGCTGGTATTATCAGACTGGGAAAGGCCAAAACCAGTGGCCTTTCCCACCCTGGTAATGCTAGGCTGCTGCTTTATTGTATCTGGCTGGTTATGAAAAATGGGGGGGACCCCACGTCATTTAAAAAAGATAAAATAAAAAATAATTGGAAAGAACGAGGTGGGGTCCCCCCCCCAATTTTCATAACCAGCCAGATACAACACAGCAGCAGCAGGCAGCATTACCAGGGTGGTAGGTGCCACTGTCTTTGGCCTTCCCCAGCCTAGTACTACCAGCCTGCGGCCGCCCCGGTGCCTGACCGTCACTACAGATGGTCGGGTACTGGTTCATACCCGGCTCTTCCAAGTACCCCTGGTGGCAGTGGGTACCAGGGTAATAATGGGGGTTAGTGATAGCCTCTGCACCTGCTAACATTAAGCCCCGCCTTAGTAATGGAGGTTGTCAATCAGCCAGCGGCCATTACTAAGGCGGTGATAATAAAGTTTAAAAACCATTTAACCATTTTATTGCCAATAAAAAAACGCTGTCATTGAAGTCGTCCTCGAATCCGAAGTCCAACAACCGAACCTGTAAAAAAACACAAACACACAAAAATAATCAGTAACACATAAAGAAGCAAAATTATTATTCTTACCTTTCCTGGGTCCAGCGCTGGAGCCGCAATGTCAGCGAGCTGAGTCCTGTATCTAATCCTATCATGTGTGATACTGTCTGCTGAGCCACTGTATCTAATCCAATCATGTGTGCTACTGTCTGCTGAGCCACTGTATCTAATCCTATCGTGTGTGATACTGTCTGCTGAGCCACTGTATCTAATCCTATAATGTGTGATACTGTCTGCTGAGCCACTGTATCTAATCCTATCGTGTTATACTGTCTGCTGAGCCACTGTATCTAATCCTATCATGTGTGATAATATCTGCTGGGCCCTATATCTAATCCTATCATGTGTGATACTGTCTGCTGAGCCACTGTATCTAATCCTATCATGTGTGATACTGTCTGCTGAGCCATTGTATCTAATCCTATCATGTGTGATACTGTCTGCTGAGCCATTGTATCTAATCATATCATGTGTGATACTGTCTGCTGAGCCACTGTATCTAATCCTATCTATAGTTGATAGGGTCGTAGTGCTATAGATATGCTATGCTGTCTCATATACACACATACATTTTTTTGGGGGGGGTGAACACATATGTATTGGGGCTATTTCCCCTGACATTTTAAGACCTTAGTGACGCCCCTGGCTGCTAGTGCTGCATTGTTGTGTCACTTAGGAGACCCAGCGATGCAGCTGAAAGCTGCGGACCGTCGGCCATGAGAAGTTTGCGGGCGTCAGGACCGGCGGTATTCTCAGGGAGCCTTTGAGGCCCGGAGGGGAGAAGAGGAGCGGTGAGGCGAGTATAGAGGGTTTTTTTTATGTCCGATGGGAAGGGGAAAATAGTTGGTGCACAGCCACAGTTAGCGGAAAGATGCAACACATTTATTAAGAGATTATTATCTTTGTAAATTCCCCCCTGTGTGTCTTCCCAATAGAGCAACTGGGTGGATCTGCTTCCCTTGGCAGAATTTTCATGCATCAATCATGTGACTGAATCTTCTGGAAGTTCACCTTTCTACATAGTGAACAATGCATCTGAAAGTCCCATTACCTCTTTGTCCTGCTTCTAACGTACCCGCGGCCTACAGTTTGTATTTTGGAATATTTGGAATAATTTGCTGATAAAGTAGGACTCCTCCCGGTACCAACCAGGAGACAAATTGTGTCTTTAGTCAAGATATATCCATCTAAAGGTACCTTCATACAAGTTTGCTCCTTGTTCCTTAAAGAAATAAGCCTATGACAGGTGGCCGGGGCGGAGCCTGTGGGTGATCACCTCTGATTATGTAAACCTGCTTGGAACTGGCACATCTTGCCTGAGTACCAAGGTTCTTGGCATCCTGTCCAGTTGTGAAGGTGTTGGTTGTTTGCTATTTTAGATGTGGTCCGGATTGTGTCTTGACTCTGCCTTGGGATTGCTGCTTGGCCAGACCTGACTTATCGTCTTGCATGAACTCTGTCAGCCCTGACCTCAGATTGGTACGATCAGCCTTCTGTTTATCAATTCTGGTATGTCGCTTGCAAGATAATATCTGTAGGCTTTTAGTGGTTACTATTGAAGGCTACTCTGGAGAGGCAACCTGGGGATTCCCTGCACATAATCTATACCTAGTGAAAGGTGTTTTAAGGTTAAAGGGGTTGTCCAATTTAGAAAACCCATTTTCATACAACCTATTGGGGAATTCTGAGTTAATAGAGGGGGGTCCCCTGTTCAGGATCCTCATCTCTTGAACAGAGTGGGGAGTGGTTTTCAAAGAGCATCTCTCGATCTAGAGGACTTGTCATATCCTGCATCACCTAGACAATCTATTAATATGACTGGGCACCCTGTAATACTTAATTTTTCCTGTGGTGGTGCTGCAGGGAAATTTAACACTTACTGCTAGGTTTTCCCACAGATTGGAGCAGATCGCTGGGGTCCTAGCAGGGGGATACTTTGTGGTCAGTTTATTTTCAATAGACCCTCCTAAAAAGTAGGGACAGTCCAAAGTGGACAACCCATATAAGTTTGCAAAAACTCTTAGACTCCGCCCCCTGGCCAAATTTAATAGTGATACATTGGGTCCACGCTCCTGACCGTTACACTATCTCTCTCATATCTGTCTGATATCTTTATATAAACACACACATTGTAAATGAGAAATAGAGATGTTTATTCTTCTTTTTGTAACTCAGAATGTACAAGATAATAGAGAACATTTGTATGACATGATTTTCTTTGCTTAGGGCTGTATAGGTAGAGTTTAAACCTGTTTTATCTGAGGTTATCTACTTGATCAGCAATTTCCTCTTGTTCTTATCTGATTTTATCGCTTTATCTTGTCCATATGGTTTATGTCGCGCAGGTAAATATAATAGAATTTGCTCTTATCTGTCATTAATATATGAATAGCGCCACTTCCTTTGTTTTACATTTACACATCGTTTTTCTTCAGATCAGAGGGAAGGACATATGTTGTATTAGGACATTGTAAAAGTATATTGATTATAAATTTATGAAAACCTTTTCCTCTATCCCTGCTCAGAACTGAGATTTGTCATGGAAAGCAAATCTGAGTTGTTTTATTCCCCCGCTATAGACAGACCTCGCATGCAGCAGGATAGAGATATTGAGCTTGGCTCCAGCAAAAACACCTTAAAGGGGTTGTCCGACAGACCAAAAAGAAAAGAAAACCCCAAACACATACAGTACTGTGCAAAAGTTTAACGCAGTTGTGGAAAAATGCTGCAAAGTGAGAATGCTTTCAAAAATAGAAGTGTTAATAGTAATATAATAATATAATAATAGTAACAAAATACAAAGTGAATGAACAAATAAATAATCTAAATCAAATCAATATTTGGTGTGACCACCCTTTGCCTTCAAAACAGCATCAATTCTTCTAGGTACACTTGCACAAAATCATGGATTTTGTAGGATTGTAGTCAGGTGTATGAATAACCAATTATACTAAACACATGATAAAGATCATCATTTTTATATGTAGTTTGAAACACAAAATGCAAAAAAATACATACCTTTGAGGTGGAAACAAGTAAAAAAGGAACTCAACTATGCACAAAAACTTAGGAACTGGAGTGCAAAAAAATGGCAGCAGGTGCTCTAGACTGATGAGTCAAAATGTGAAATAGGCAGTAAAAGAAGACAGTTTGTTCACCGAAGGGTTGGAGAGCGGTACAATAATGAGGGTCTGCAGGTGACAGTGAAACATGGTGGAGGTTCTTTGCAAGTTTGGGGCTGCAATCAGCAAATGGAGTTGGGGATTCAGTCAGTATTAATGGTGTCCTTAATGCTGAGAAGTACAGGCAGATACTTATCCATCATGCAATACCACCAGGGAGGCGGTTTCTGCAACTGCCTAAAACATTTGCACAGTACTATAAATAAATATATATATATATATATATATATATATATATATATATATATATATATATATATATATATATATATACACACTACCGTTCAAAAGTTTAGGGTCACTTAGAAATTTCTTTATTTTTGAAAGAAAAGCACCGTTTTTTTCAATGAAGATAACATTAAATTAATCAGAAATACACTCTATACATTGTTAATGTGCTAAATGACTGTTCTAGCTGCAAACGTCTGGTTTTTAATGCAATATCTACATAGGTGTATAGAGGCCCATTTCCAGCAACCATCACTCCAGTGTTCTAATGGTACATTGTGTTTGCTAACTGTGTTAGAAGGCTAATGGATGATTAGAAAACACTTGAAAACCCTTGTGCAATTATGTTAGCACCGCTGTAAACAGTTTTGCTGTTTAGAGGAGCTATAAAACTGACCTTCCTTTGAGCTAGTTGAGAATCTGGAGCATTACATTTGTGGGTTCGATTAAACTCTCAAAATGGCTAGAAAAAGAGAGCTTTCATGTGAAACTCGACAGTCTATTCTTGTTCTTAGAAATGAAGGCTATTCCATGCGAGAAATTGCCAAGAAACTGAATATTTCCTACAACGGTGTATACTACTCCCTTCAGAGGACAGCACACACAGGCTCTAACCAGAGTAGAAAGAGAAGTGGGAGGCCCCGCTGCACAACTGAGCAACAAGAAAAGTACATTAGAGTCTCTAGTTTGAGAAATAGACGCCTCACAGGTCCTCAAGTGGCAGCTTCATTAAATAGTACCCGCAAAACGCCAGTGTCAACGTCTACAGTGAAGAGGCGACTCCGGGATGCTGGCCTTCAGGGCAGAGTGGCAAAGAAAAAGCCATATCTGAGACTGGCTAATAAAAGGAAAAGATTAATATGGGCAAAAGCACACAGACATTGGACAGAGGAAGATTGGAAAAAAGTGTTATGGACAGACGAATGGAAGTTTGAGGTGTTTGGGTCACACAGAAGAACATTTGTGAGACGCAGAACAACTGAAAAGATGCTGGAAGAGTGCCTGACGCCATCTGTCAAGCATGGTGGAGGTAATGTGATGGTCTGGGGTTGCTTTGGTGCTGGTAAAGTGGGAGATTTGTACAAGGTAAAAGGGATTTTGAATAAGGAAGGCTATCACTCCATTTTGCGTGGAAAACACACAATTGTCTGGGTGACCCCAAACTTTTGAACGGTAGTGTATATATATATATATATATATATATATATATATATATATATATATATATTGCTTACATGCTTACAGTATGGTACTTCACCATTTCCTATAAGAAAATAATATTTTAGTGCCACAAACGTACACCCGATATCACAGCACAAATGCTCCCCTACTTCCAGTTTTCAAGTGAGACTTCTGAAGGTAGACTTTAGTAGCAGATTCTTTAAGTTCTGTAAGGTGTGAGGTGCGGCCTCCATGGATCAGTCTTGTTTTTCCAGCACATCCCACAGAAGCTCGATCGGATGAAGATCGTGGGAATTTGGAGACAAGTCAACACCTTGATCTCTATGTCATGGTCATGTCCGTCAAACCATTTCTGAAAGAGTGCACTGCCATTAGGGAATTCTATTGCCATGAAGAGGGGTACTTGGTCTGCAACAATGTTTAGGTATGTGGTACGTGTCAAAATAACATCCACATGAGTGCCAGGACCCAAGGTTTCCAAGCAGAACATTTCCCAGAGCATCACTCTGTCTCTGCCGGGTTATAGTAAATCCTGGTGCCATCGCTTCCCCAGGTAAGCGACGCACACCCATCCGGCCCTCCACATGCTGTTAAAAAGTGATTCATCAGATCAGGCCATCTTTCTCCATTAGTCCATGGTCCAGTTCTGATGCTAACGTGCCCATTGTAGGCGCTTTTGTCAGTTTTTTTTGTGGGACTGGACAAGACAGGCTAGCCTTCACTCCCCACATGCATCAATGAGCCTTGGGTACCCATGACCCCGTCGCCGGTTCACCGGTTGTCCTTCCATGGACTACTTTAGGTAGGTACTAACCGCTACATACCAGGAACACTTCACAAGACCTGCTGTTTTGGAGATGCTGTGATGCTTGCGCTTGCTGGTTTCACACATCACGGTCAAAAAAATGTTTCTGCCGAGATTTTGGCAAATCACGACAAAACCTCGCCAACAATAGACGGTGTGTGAATTCAGCCAGAGAACTGACGGTTCACTTGCTGTCTAATATATCCCACGTCTTGTCAGCCGCCATTCTAACGTGATAATCAATGTCATTCACTTAACCTAGCAGTGTTTTTAATGTAATGGCTGAATGATGTATGGAGTAAAGGAGTATTCACAAAATTATTCAACTTATATATATATAAGCTGTATAAGGCTTCCTTCTCAAATAGTTTAAGGGTATGTTCACACGCACTGTTTTCAGGCGTAATTCGGGCGTTTTATGCCTCGAATTAAGCCTGAAAAAACGGCTCCATTACGCCTACAAACATCTGCTCATTTACGATGTTCTGTTCCAACGAGGTGTAATTTTACGCGTCGCTGTCAAAATATGGCGCGTAAAAAGACGCACGCGAAAAAGAAGTGCATGTCACTTCTTGGGGCGTTTTTGGACCCATTTTTCATTGACTCCATTGAAAAACAGCTCCAATAAAGTCCGTAAAATACGCCGCGAAAAACGCGAGTAGTTACAAAAACGTCTGAAAATCAGGAGCTGTTTACGCCTGAAAACAGCTCCATATTTTCAGATGTATTTTGCTAAGCCGTGTGAACATACCCTTACAGTTTTTGTTTTTTTTGGCCATGAGTTTCATGCGAAAATCGCAGCAAAAAAATTGATTTTAACTGCGACGTGTGAACCCAGCCGAAAACGCTGTGGATTTTCCGCATGGAAAATCCAGTCGGAATTTCCGCAACATGCGGTCTTACTCTTAGGGCATGGCCAGACGTGGCGGATTTCCTCTTGAATTCCGCAGCGGACACTCCGCAGCGTTAATCCGCAGCGGAGCCGTTTCTCCATTGACTTCCACTTTTATTTAGCAGTGTTCGTTTAGACAATGCGTAAAATTCCGCTGCGGAGCATAGGCTGCGGTGCGGAATTTGGTGTCCGCAGCATGCAATGGCTGTTGCGGCGTTGTGGCAGACTGGTTGCGGACTCACGGCGGAATTTCTCCATTGACTTCAATGGAGATTCTAAATTCCGCAATGAAGTCCGTAGCTGTCATGCACATGTTATGTGTGCTGCGGATGCGTCTTGCTTTTTTGACATGACATTTCTTCATTCTGGCTGGACCTATGTATTTCTAGGTCAACAGCCAGACTGAGGAAGTCAATGGGGCTCCCGTAATTACGGGAGCGTTGCTAGGAGACATCAGTAAATAGTCACTGTCCAGGGTGCTGAAAGAGTTAAGCGATCGGCAGTAACTGTTTCTGCACCCTGGACAGTGACTACCGATCCCAATATACAGCAACCTGTCAAAAAAATAGAAGTTCATACTTACCGAGAACTCCCTGCTTCTGTCTCCAGTCCGGCTTCCCAGGATGACGTTTCAGTCTAAGTGACGGCTGCAGCCAATCACAGGCTGCAGCGGTCACATGGACTGCCGCGTCATCCAGGGAGGTCGGGCTGGATGCCGAAAGAGGGACACGTCACCAAGACAACGGCCGGTAAATATGAAATTCTTTTACTTTCACTAGGGAAAGTGCTGTCCCTTCTCTCTATCCTGCACTGATAGAGAGAAGGGAAGCACTTTTACCGCAGTCCGCAGCAGCTAGTCCGCATCAATTTACTGCACATTTTGGGCAGATCCGTCGCAGAATCTGCAACGCAGATTCTGTGCGGCATTGATGCGGACAGTTGCGGAGGAAATCCGCCACGTGTGGGCATGCTCTTAAGCTGGAGAAGCTGCTGACTTTTCCGCAGCATTACAGCAGAATATCCACATAGATTCTGCAGCAAAATTCGCAAATGTTACTTGCGGATTTCACCCGTTCTACATTAAAAAGGGTGAAATCTGCAGTGAACATCCAGAACATGCTGCAGTTTTGAAAATCCGCAGCATGCTCTGATTTCCATCCGGAAAATGTTCAGCAGCATGTGGATGAGATTTGTTACAATTTCAATAGAGGAAACCCTACAAATGACCTTAGTGGGATCGCTTGACTGGTATTAAACCGCAGATAATTGAGACCTCTATGAGCATAGGTCAATGCAAGCGTTAACATGGAATTCGTAGATATACAATGTGCTTATATTCACATCAATGGCCACATGTTTCTTTTTGGAAATGCCCTCGGAATATTTTTCTAATATTTGATTGGTAATTTTATGGTCTTTTTTCCACTAGATGTCAGATATACTATACTTCTCACCTGCATTTTTGCCTTTGTTCAGTGATGTTTTTATAGTTGGAGTTAAAAAGAATTGAATGTTTATGGCACATGTCGACAAGCAGAGAACACATTACACCCAGTTCAAATCAGGTTAGGTATTAGGCGGAAATCCTTAGAACCCCACCCATGTCTGTATAATCGTTACTGAACCTAATTATACATCAAGGACATTTTATTTACTATATATATTACCTGTCCATGTTTTGGCTCGAATGGGACACCTTGGGCCCACCAGGGCAATTGATCCTAAACAGCCTACCCAAACACTGCAAAGTCCGTTTAGGGTCTGCATCCCTATGTCATTTCAAGTAATTCCTGGTTCTTTTTGAAGAACCGGGAATGTACAAGAGGCCCTTGACTATGGGTGGCATTGTGGGGAAGGACGGCTTCTCCTCAGGGTCAATGCTGGATTGAAATTTGTGCAATAGGAGTTGTACAAGGAGTCTTCATTCAATACTTATAATGCAGCTCTCAAAGAATAATATTTAGCTGTACTGCATCTGGCCATTTCGGTATCCATGGGGTGTCGATCAGAGGATTTTTTTTGACTACAGGCCCCTGATGTAAATCCAGTACTGGCTGGGACTCCTTTGGTGCTTGTTGTATATCTTGTATAAGAGCCAAATCAGACTGGGATATTGACTCCAGGGGTCCTACATACCATAGAAGTAACTTGGGCAGCGTCTTCGGACCCATGGAAAGTAGGGGGGGACGGGACTATAGATCTCCCCATCCTCATTGGTGGTATCAACTAGGAGGCTCTCTTTCTCCATAGACATGGCAACATTAGCAAATAAAGGATACTTCAAGGTCACCTACATCGATTTATACCACTAATTTGCTTCATGTTCAATCACCATGACCAATTGGGCACATTTCTCAAAAAAGCACTAGAAAAATTAGCATGACATGTGTCAGGAAAATGGGACAAGTGACACGCTGCTATTAATCTTTATCTCCAACATATACAATAGATTTAAAGAAAAACATAGTCTGGGTAACGAGTGACAGTGGTTGTGCCATATTTTCTATACTGGGTACATGCATGGTAAATTTGGTCCAATTGGCACAAAATAATTGTTTCCCTATCTCTTTAAAAGTGAGTAGGGATCTTTTGATATCTTTCCATAAAGGAAAATGTATGGACTTATGCCTAGTGCCTGAGGGGGTGGTGCATGACTCAGGAATTCAAAGAACACCTAAGAGTGACTCCATGTATAATGTCCTACACACTCAAGTCTACACTAGGCCTACCATTAGTTTCGCTCAGAGTATTGATTTAGGGCAAAGGACGGTACCATGCAGCATAAATTTTGGTACTTACAGGTAGCTGAAAGAGGACCTGTCATATATTTTTTTTTAACCAAATACTACCCTTATTCCTGGCGTCCTGACCGATTCCAGCGCTGTAATTTTTTTTAACCCCCCCCCCCGTTGTCCCTATATGGCCCCTGCTCTGCTTGACACCTAATATGCTAATTTTGAGTAAAGGTACAGAGTGGAGGAGACCTCATCTCTTCTCAGTGGGCGTTGCCTCTTGCATTGTCCAATCAGAGCGGATATTCTACATCACTGTGAGGTTTTCCGCTCTGATTGGACTGCGTCTCACTGATGCAGGAGGCAACGCCCTCTCCTCTTCTCTGTACCTTTACTCAAAATGGGCATATTAGGGGCCAAGCAGAGTAGAGACCGTAGCGGGACAACGGGAGGGGGGTCAAACAAAACAAAACTTACGGTGTTGGAATTGAGAGAACGCCAGGAATAAAGTTTAAGTGATTACTGAGTTTTTTTGCTATTGATAAATGTACCCCTAAGGGCATTTATAAGTGGTGTAGCTATAAGAGGGTCAGAGGTAGCAGTCATATACGGCCACTGGCCCCTCTGACCCCCTGTGCATTTGTGCTTTAAGCAACTATATTAATGTTAATCAAGTCCAAGTCAACAAATTCTAAAAACTGAATGTTTCTTTTTGTTGCCCCAAAAATATATTACATTTATTTGGAAATAATCTCCACATCTGAATGTCAATAAGTAGAGAGCGTAAAGAGATTATTTATCAAGCGTCACCCGGCCTGACGTGTTTATTTGGTTGAGTGTTGGTGAATTTATCTCTTTCAGCAGTTTATACCCGTCTGGGGCTGGCGGCTATATGAAAGGGGAATGTATTACTGCAGTGCGTTACTTGGAAGCGTTAACAAAACGAGGTCTATACTGGCCCATGAGCTTCCAATACTCTGCCACTGTTCTCTCTTATTTGTTACCAAAATGTTATATTCCTGTTATTTATTTTTACATCAGAACGAACATAAATTAAGCGGCTCGATGCAGTCATTCGATGAACTTACAGACCATCCCCGTCCTCCATTTCTCAAAGGGTTTGCCTCCAATTATGTTTCTGCCAGAGTCCAATAATGTGAAGCCAGAAGGCAGATCGCCAATTGTTCTGTCTCTGGGTTTGTAAAAAAGTTTTGCAAGTTTGCGCCAAGACGAGACCATAAAGTCAGCAAATAAGGGGGGGGGGGGTTCAAAAGACAGTGTAGAGGATTGTCTCTGGGGTGCCTGGTCGTATTGATGTCTGCAGCCAAAAAGGAAATAAGTATACCACAGACTAACATAGCCAAAGCTCAATACACAGGCCTCTATTAAAATGCAACCGGGTATGAAGAGAATTTAAAAATAAAACATTATTTAATTCATAGTATTGGTGTAACCCAAACAACGTTCCCTGTAAAATGTCATTTTTCTATTTGTTTTATAAGTGGATAATAGGAGTTTAGTTTTCGCTTTGCCTACTGTAACTTCCTAAAGAATATTTCTTGCTGGCCCGATGGGCGTTCAAAAATTTTGACAAGTTAACTGAACCTTTTCTTATTGTTAACTGAACCTTGTACTTATGTACGGAAGTGGAAGATTTTAATTTTCTGAAAACGGTCTTTGGTCTTTATTATAAACCATGACCTATAAAATGTATCGGTTAATAAGCAATTGGTGGTAAAGGGTTGTATGATATAAGAAAAAAAAATCTGTTCTTTTTTCGCCTGAAATAGTGCCACTCTTGTCAATAGACTGTGCCTGGTTATTGCAGTTCAGCAAATGCTGCAATACCATAAACAGGACAAGGGTGATGCGGCTTCTGGAAAAGAATGCACTATTTTAGTAGTTACCGCTGGTATAGCAAAAATTTACCCTTTAGTTTGTAGGGCCAGTGTTTGGATGGGCTTGAAAATTGACAACTGTTTTTGTGAGTCAGAAATATGTCCATATCAGTTGTCACTTCCCATGTCTAACTCATATTGGCCGGATATAAAAGTGCTTGTTACTCAACATGGGGCAACAATGAGCAAAGTGCCCCACGCCCATTGAAGCGCGCTTCAAATTTAACTCCAGTGGGGCCTCAGTGCCAGCTGTAGAATACTAATATAATAAGCTTACGTAACATACTCACCTTTCCACGCTCCAGCGCTGTCCTCTTCTGCAAGCCGCTGCTGCTCGGAAAGTTGCAGTGGTGCTGGTGGGGACGTCGGGCGGCACGACCGATCAACTAGTATTAAACACACGGCCGTTCGGCCAGTCTGGGTGCCCGAACGCCTGGCCAATCAGAGCGCTAGGCGCTCTATTTGAATTCCCTGAGCTCTAGCTTTGGTGCCAGTTATTCGTTTACCTAACCTGGTTCTGGGCGGTTTATTTGCTATTGTGAAGTTTATATCTTGACCCGGCTTGTCTGACCATGTCTCATGGATTACTCTTAGGGCCAGTTCACACTGAGTTTTTTGATGAGTTTTTTTACGCGGAAACCACTGAAAATGCCTCCCATTGATTTCAATGGGAGGCGGAGGCGTTTTTTTTCCTGCGAGCGGAAAAACCGTCTCATTGGAAAGAGAAGGGACATGCCTTATCTTTGGGCATTTACGCCTCTGACCTCCTATTGACATCAATGGGAGGCAGAGAAAGCGTATTTCTCTGCGTTGAACGCCGCGGAAATCGGCGTGCAGGCAGAGGAAAATCGACCTCAAAATTCCAAACAGAATTTTGAGGCAGATTTTCCTCCTGCAAAAAACTCTGTGTGAACCCAGCCTAAAACTTGTCGCTGCCATTTGTTACCTAACCCCGAACTGTCTGACCATTTGCCTGCCTTACGTTTTTACCTTTGTCGTTCTCCGCCTGGTATCTGACCCTTGGCCCATCCCTGACCCTGCTTCTGCCTCATCCTCTGGTTTTGTTGCTCTCTGGGCTGAAACCTGGTAACCACTGCATTGTAGCTCCCATTTACACCTTTGTTGTACCTGCTGACTGCCAGTTGGTGATTACTCTGGGAGCTGCAACCTGGGGATTCCCTGCAGAAAACTCCACATCTCCGCACGGAGGTTAAATGGTGAAAACCAGGGATCCTTTAAGCCTAGTTCACACAAAGTTTTTTGCAGGCAGATTTTGAATTGCCAGCGTTGTTTCGACTCTTTTTTTTCTGCCTGCGGGCATTGACTCTAATACAAAAACCGTGGATGAAAAACGCTCAAAATGAGTGCTGCGGATTTTTTCTGCCTCTAATTGATTTCAGTGGGAGGTCAGAGGCGGAAACCACTAGAAGAAAGAGAATAACTCTTTTTTTCCCCGCGAGCAGCCAAAAATCGCCTCTGTCTGGAGGGCAATTTGGGCCACCTTTTTGTGCTGATTCTGCCGGTTTAGCCAGCGCCAAGCTGACTGCGGTTTCTGCTACCAGCATGTGAACAGATAACAGCTAAATAGTCATAGTTACCATTAAACTAATTCACCCTCCTCCCCACGGCACATATTAAAACTATCCCCCAACTCCCACCCCTGGACACCACAGCAGGTTGCGAGAAAGGGGAAGAGAGAAGCGCAAGAGGGAGTCTAGTCCCGTCCGTTATGGGACTACAAAAGCCTAGAATGAACATATACTCCGCTACCTCCGTGGGGATACCTATTGTGTCATAATGATCATGGCTTCGCAGTTTTCTCACTTCCTTCTATATCTTATTAAAAAAAATCTGCGATCTCCACCCGCTCAATAAGTATAACTCGTATGAAATATATCTTTTTTAGCTACTGGCCCTGTAAAACTATCGTCAGGCTTTTAGGTTAGCTGTAAATCCGTGATGACAGGAGTGTGAGGATTTCAGAGATTTCTTATTCAAACCAGACGGATGGATGTGTTGTCTGTAAGATTAATATGAAGACACTCTGAAGTGTTTGTTGGTTTTGGTGGAAGAGGCTGAGAGACGTTCGTAGCTCAAGGCACTGAGATATGTGATAGATGTTCCACCTTGAGGCTGATATTATTGTATTACAGTTATTTCATGTGTCAATGTCTGAACTTAGCAGAAAATGAGTGAGAAATATGTAAGGATTGTAATTGGGGCGGTCGTGGTTTCCATTTGCCACTTCTACTGTCTATCGGTTAGCAAGAAGAGTAAGGGCGGGTTCACACGTGGCGGAATTTCACTTAAATTCCGCTGCGGACACTCCGCAGCGTTAATCCGCAGCGGAGCCGTTTGTCCATTGACTTCCACTTTAATTTAGCAGTGTTCGTTTAGACGATGCGTAAAATTCCGCTGCGGAGCATAGGCTGCGGAGCGGAATTTGGTGTCCGCAGCATGCTCTGTCTGTTGCGGAGCAGTGGCGGACTCATGGCGGAATTTCTCCATTGACTTCAATGGAGATTCTAATTTCCGCAATGAAGTCCGCAGCTGTCATGCACATGTTATGTGTGCTGCGGATGCGTCTTGCTTTTTTGACAGGACATTTCTTCATTCTGGCTGGACCTATGTATTTCTAGGTCTACAGCCAGACTGAGGAAGTCAATGGGGCTCCCGTAATGACGGGAGCGTTGCTAGGAGACGTCTGTAAATAGTCACTGTCCAGGGTGCTGAAAGAGTTAAGCGATCGGCAGTAACTGTTTCTGCACCCGGGACAGTGACTACCGATCCCAATATACAGCAACCTGTAAAAAAATATAAGTTCATACTTACCGAGAACTCCCTGCTTCTGTCTCCAGTCCGGCCTCCCAGGATGACGTTTCAGTCTAAGTGACGGCTGCAGCCAATCACAGGCCAAGCACAGGCTGCAGCGGTCACATGGACTGGCGCGTCATCCAGGGAGGTCGGGCTGGATGACGAAAGAGGGACGCGTCACCAAGACAACGGCCGGTAAGTATGAAATTCGATTACTTTCACTAGGGAAAGTGCTGTCCCTTCTCTCTATCCTGCACTGATAGGGAGAAGGGAAGCACTTTTCCCGCAGTCCGCAGCAGCTAGTCCGCATCAATTTTCTGCACATATTGGGCAGATCCGCAGCGGTAATCCGCAACCCGGATTAGGTGCGGCATTGATGCGGACAGTTGCGGAGGAAATCCGCCACGTGTGAACATGCCCTAAGTGGAATAACACGAGTGCAAAATCAGTCTACACAGGGTTTGCTTGTAGTCTGTAACCATAGAAACACATAGCTCTGCACAGGAGCTGTATACGCAAAAATAAAGGTGATTTTTAATCAAAAAGTTTTTTTAGAGTTGCCTTATATTTATTTTGCATTGGAACAATAGAGTTGGCCTTAAAAGTGTACATAGACTTTAAATGTGAAGCATAGGCCATAACTAATTTAGGTGTAAAGGGGTTGTCCACTTTGGACAATACTTCAATACTTACTTGTTAGAAGGGTCCCTTGACAACAAGTTGATAACTAAGTGTCCCCCTGCTTGAACCCCAGTGATCAGCTGCAAACTGTGAGAAAACCTGGCAGTGAGTGTTCAATTTATCTGCAGCGCCACCACAGGGGGAATTAAGTATTACACGGTGATTATTCAAATCAATGAGAGCAAGAGACGCTCTTTGTAACTGCTCTGCACCCTGGCCAAGAGATGAGGATCCTGAACATGGTGCCCCCTCTATTAACTCACAACTCACTAATAGGGTGCATGAAAATAAGTATTTTCTACTAGAAGACCCATTTACCACCCCCTCCCCCTACCTCTCCATCGTTTTCTTTCCTTAGCACACTGAGGAGGGGTGGTGGGTCTAGAGTAAAACATTTGAAGATATATTTGTGTTACCCATAATGCTGTGTGTTCGCATTAGTGTATTCACATATCTACTGTATAAATATATGAAAGACGTAGCAGAACCAGTCAGGCCTCATCTGTCATGTGTTTGCAGGACACATTCTTCAATGAGAAGAAAGGGAAAGGCTTAGTTGATAACGCTTGCAATACACAAAGCGCACAAAAGCACTTGTCATCAGCCTCTCAATGGGAGACGGAGAGGTGGTGTCCTTGGAATCCCGTTGTTGATGCGATAACTTATACAACAGGTATTATATGTCCACTAGGATTTATTTTTTTGCTGACTTAACAATACAAACATTTCTGGAGGGATAAAGGTTCTGGATGATGGCCAAATGATTAAGGGCTGAAGATTATCTTGTCCTTTATGTTCATTCAATTAAAAATATATAACAAATATTATATTACACACCTAGTCCTTGGTTTTAACTTTTGTATGGTTAATATATAAAACCATAATTCATTATTTTATTTGTTTTCTTGAAAGCCTATTACAAATGTAAAAAATAAAAAAGCAACGAATATTATATAATACAATGTCAAATTATTTTCTACAGCTAATTGTTACTATAGTAATTACCAAAAGAAGGTTTCCAAATTTTACCAATAGGGAGCAGTATTATAGTAGTTATATTCTTGTATATAGGGGGCAGTATTATAGTAGTTATATTCTTGTATATAGGAGCAGTATTATAGTAGTTATATTCTTGTATATAGGAGTAGTATTATAGTAGTTATATTCTTGTATATAGGGGCAGTATTATAGTAGTTATATTTTTGTATATAGGAGCAGTATTATAGTAGTTATATTCTTGTATATAGGGGCAGTATTATAGTAGTTATATTCTTGTATATAGGGAACAGTATTATAGTAGTTATATTCTTGTATATAGGGGCAGTATTATAATAGTTATATTCTTGTATATAGGGGCAGTATTATAGTAGTTATATTCTTGTATATAGGGAACAGTATTATAGTAGTTATATTCTTGTATATAGGAGCAGTATTATAGTAGTTATATTTTTGTATATACGAGCAGTATTATAGTAGTTATATTCTTGTATATAGGGGGCAGCATTATAGTAGTTATATTCTTGTATATAGGGGCAGTATTATAGTAGTTATATTCTTGTATATAGGGGCAGTATTATAGTAGTTATATTCCTGTACATAGGGGGCAGTATTATAGTAGTAATATTCTTGTATATAGGAGGCATTATTATAGTAGCTATATTCTTGTACATAGGGTGCAGTGTTATAGTAGTTATATTCTGGTATATAGGGGGCAGTATTAAAGTAGTTATATTCTTGTACATAGGGTGCAGTGTTATAGGAGTTATATTCTTGGATATAGGGGGCAGTATTATAGTAGTAATATTCTTGTATATAGGAGGCAGTATTATAGTAGTTATATTTTTGTACATAGGGGGCAGTATTATAGTAGTTATATTCTTGTACATGGTGCAGTATTATAGTAGTTATATTCTTGTATATAGAGGCAGTATTATAGTAGGTATATTCTTGTACATAGGGGCAGTATTGTAGTAGTTATAGTCTTGTATATAGGGGCAGTATTCTAGTAGTTGTATTCTTGTACATAGGAGGGAGTATTATAGTAGTTATATTCTTGTACATAGGGGCAGTATTATAGTAGTTATATTCTTGTATATAGGGGCAGTATTATAGTAGTTGTATTCTTGTACATAGGGGGCAGTATTATAGTGGTTATATTCTTGTACATAGGGGGCAGTATTATAGTAGTTATATACTTGTTCATAGGGGGCAGTATTATAATAGTTATATTCTTGTATACAGGGGGCAGTATTTTAGTAGTTATATTCTTGTACATGGGGAGTAGTATTATAGTAGTTACATTCTTGTATATAGGGGCAGTATTATAGTAGTTATATTCTTGTATATAGGGGCAGTATTATAGTAGTTATATTCTTGTATATGGGAGCAGTATTATAGTAGTTATATTCTTGTACATAGGAGCAGTATTATAGTAGTTATATTCTTGTATATAGGGGGCAGTATTATAGTAGTTATAATCTTGTACATAGGGGGCAGTAATATAGTAGTTATATTCTTGTACAGAGGAGCAGTATTATAGTAGTTATATTCTTGTATATAGGGGGCAGTATTATAGTAGTTATAATCTTGTACATAGGGGCCAGTAATATAGTAGTTATATTCTTGTACATAGGAGCAGTATTATAGTAGTTATATTCTTTTATATAGGAGCAGTATTATAGTAGTTATATTCTTGTACATAGGAGCAGTATAAGGGCACATTCAGACGTGGCGGAATTTTTCCGCTGCAAATGTTGGTGCAGATTTGGGGAAATTACGCAACGAATCTGCACCAACATTTGCATATTTGACAGGTAATTCAGACGTTGCAGAAGAGACAGCGGACTTGCCACAGATTTCAGTTTTTGCATTGCAAAGGCTGAAATAGGCAGTGAAATTCCGCTTCTTCTCCGCAACGTCATGAGCATGCTGCGGAGGGGAAATTCTGCACCGCAGCCTAATTTTCGCACAGTTATTTTCTGCAACGTCTGAACTAACTTTCCTAAAAATGTATAGAAACGGCTGCTGCAGAATTCCACTGCGGACTGTCCGCAGCGGAATTCAACAGCAATTCCGCCACGTCTGAACGTGCCCTTATAGTAGTTATATTCTTGTATATAGGAGCAGTATTATTGTAGTTATATTCTTGTACATAGGGGCAGTATTATAGTAGTTATATTCTTGTATATAGGGGGCAGTATTATAGTAGTTATATTCTTGTATATTGGAGCAGTATTATAGTAGTTATATTCTTGTACATAGGGGCAGTATTATAGTAGTTATATTCTTGTATATAGGAGCAGTATTATGGTAGTTATATTCTTGTACATGGGGGCAGTATTATAGTAGTTATTTTCCGATCGTCCTTGGCAGCACAACACATATGGGTTTTAGTCCCCTAGGTACAATTAAGCAGAGACAGGTTAATTAGCAATAAGCATTAAGCAATTAAGAACTTCCCCTATAAGTATGTACCGGCAACCGGGCCCAGCATATTTTTCCTTTCTCTCTTAGGTCAGTACGGAGACAGTACCCTATCCTTCTAACAGAGGGAAAGATTATTCCGGGTTGCATACAGGGCTGCGCCTCTGTCCCTCAGCCGCGAAGGTGTACCAAGATGGCGGTCAACGTCTTGGTACACGGCGACGGGGCACCTTACCTGATCCTGGTAATGGTAGCAGGGGAGGAGGACCCCCTGTTGGAGCATCCCCCATTCGTCTAGGTCCGAAGTTGATTCCGGACCGCCTGCCACCCTCTCCCGGTACCTGGAAGTGCTGCTCGGCGTTACAGAGGCATGAATGGGGGCGGAAGTGATGTCAGCTTGGCCCCGCCCCCAGGATATGACGTGCTGACGCAGCGGGCTCATATTGCTGGCGTCTCGATTGAAAGATTGCGCGCTTTGCCTCTGGACAGCCCTCTGCTTGCTAAGGTCAGTATGGCTGTTTACATTGATGGGTCCTGATGTGTCTCTATGCTGATGGCTATGCACATTTCCTACTATGCGTTTGTTTCTGCCTCTTCTCTAGATGTCTGCCAGAAGAGAAGGTAGGAAAAGGACCCACAAATCCAGGCACAGGCTTTGCAGGGAATGCCTCCAGCCTCTGCCTGATGACACTGTGGCAGATCTATATATATCGTGCTCCACCCCAGTCGCCTCCCCTCCCAGGGAGGATTCTAGGGGATTTATGCAATGGTTCAAACAACAGTTATCTGTAGTTTTTGAAGATGTCAAATCATCACACCATGCTAAAAGGGCCAGACGCTCTTCCTCTCCACCTCCTCAATACCAGGAGGATTCCTCCACAGCAGGAGATTCAGATTCATAGGTGGTCTCTGACTCGCCAGACTCTGACGATCCAGTAGAATGCTATATCCTGAGTAAGGATAAGCTGCATGATCTCCTCAGAGCGGTGAAGGATACATTGGAGACGGGGAAAGAGGTTGAGCATAAACCTAAAAAGCACAGACTGTTCTATTTTCCCATTACCAAGGGGAAAAATTTTCCCAGCCATCCTTTCCTCACGGAATGGATGAAACGGGATTGGGATAAGCCTGAGAGGAAGTCTGAACTGGGCTCTCGGTTTAAAAACCTCTACAGGCTGGATAAAACTGGCTCCAAAGATTGGGAGAATGTACCAAAACTGGATTTGCCAGTGGTTAAATTGGCAAAGAAAGACGTTTTTCCATCTAATGAATCAGCCCTGCTGAAAGACCCTATGGACTGCAATGCGGATTCCCTTCTGTTTTCAATAGTTTTTTATTAAACAGTTTTGTAAAATAATAATATAGTAATAACACAGACTCACAGAGTCTCAGCTTTTGCATTTCAGTAATACAATTAAACAAAGTATTAGACCAACATGGCCTACAATAAATCTCACATTACATATCTGTCATGATGTCAAAACTCTTGCAAAATATAGAGCATATAAATGTATTCATTGCTAACATAGGTAACTATCCTTGACATCACATTGCTTTATAGAGTACCATAACGTGGCCTCTATGGGAGAGAGAAAGAAGAAAAAAAACCACACAATAACCAAAAGAAGGATAGGGAGGGGGGGAAGGAAAGGTGTAGGGTAGAAGGGTTTTGTAACCATCTCTATGTATTCACGAAAGTGTGCGATTCCTCCATGGGTCCCAAATGGCATCAAATTTGTCTAATGTACCAGCCAGAAGATGTGTTAGGCGGTCATTGACCATTATCCATGAGATCTTAGCGATCAACATATCCATAGACAACGTAGGTGATCGCCAAGCCCTAGCAATAGTTATTTTAGCTGCCAGGAACACATATCGGAGAAATTTACGTGCGGGGGCCCGAACCTCCGGAATAGGACCGCATAGCAGTGCCGTAATCACATCATTGGGGAGTTTGACTTGGATCACTATGTTAATAAGCTGGTATACCTGGTTCCAAAAGGCGGCAACCACTGGACACTCCCATAGAATATGCATTAGCATGCCCTCCGCACCACATTGCCTAAAGCAGTGCGAATCCACAGATGGATTAAATCGAGCTATACGAGTGGGGACCATATACCATCTCATTAATACCTTATAACCCGCTTCCACCAAGGATGTATTGATAGATAGTTTCGAGGTCATACATGCCAGCTCCCGCCACTGCTCCAATTCCACCCCCGTACCTAAATCGTGTTCCCATCGAGTCATGTAAGGGAGTTTACCTTCCGGAGTAACCAGATCGGAATATATCGTGGATATTTTACGTCGTAGGCCAGAGAGCCAGCACAGCCTTTCAAAAGTGGTCAATGTACTGATGTCCCCCTGCCTGGATTTCCAGTCCAACAAGAAATGGTATATCTGGATGTATCTGGATGTATCTAAAATGCTCCGATGGGGGCATCGAGTGTGAGTCCTTAAAGTAATCCAAAGTTCTAATGTCCCACCCTATAAAGAAGTCCTTAATCCTGTAAAACCCCTTATTGAGCCACCACCGGAATTCCATTCTACGCAGACCCGGAGGAAAGGCAGAATTACCCGTGATAGTCATAAGCGGATTATGGGGTGATTTAATATGGAATCTCTTTCTAAGCAAGTCCCACAGCTGTAACATTTGAGAAAGCACAGGGGAGAGAACCGGAGGTCTGTCCGAGGACTCCATCCACAATAGCGTTTCCAGCGGGAAACGGGTACATGCGGCCGTTTCAATTTGCGTCTACTGAGGGCAGTATGGTCTCACATAAATATCTGTAAGCTACGCCAGACGTGCTGCATGGTAGTAATGTTGGATATTGGGAACCCCCAGACCGCCCGCAGTTTTAGGGGTAAATAATTCTCGGTCTTTTAGAACCCCAAATAAACGATATAATGAGCCCTTGGATTTGTCTAAGAGCCTTCTGAGGGACTACGATAGGGAGCGTGCGAAAATAGTAGAGCAATCTGGGCAAAATCGTCATTTTGATGGAGGCAATGCGACCAAACCATGAGAGATTAAGAAGGGACCATCTAGTGAGATCTGTAGCTATTTGTTGAAAAAGTGGAGGGAAGTTGTCCTTGTAGAGGGACTCTATGGTGGGTGTCAATTTGATACCCAAATACGTCAATCTACGTGCATCCCAATGAAAATCAAAGTTACGTTTTAGGAGCTTTACTACCCCATTTGGCAATGTAAGATTCATTGCCACCGACTTGGAGTGGTTGACCTTAAGCCCAGACAGCTTGCCAAACTGATCAAGAATATGAAAGAGATTCGGCAAGGATGTGAGAGGTGTCGATATGAAAAGCAGAATGTCATCCGCAAACAATGCACATTTATGTTCTACTCCTCCCATCTTCACTCCCCTAATGTCGGGAGAATTTCGTATGAGATTGGCCAACGGCTCAATAGCCAGCGCAAACAGGGAAGGCGATAGCGGGCACCCCTGTCGCATTCCTCTGCATATTGGAAAGGCTCCCGACATAAATCCCCTAGAGTTTATTTTTGCTGTAGGGAGACAATATAAGATCTTAAGAATAGACAAAAAGCCAGAACCAAAGCCCATCCTTTCAATGACATAAAACAAATATTCCCAGGATAGCGAGTCAAAGGCTTTCTGAAGGTCAAGGCTTAATAACATACTTTGACGTCCGAAAGTACCATCCCACCACGAGCGGACTGCTGAATAATGTCCACAGCCCGTCTCGTTTGGTCCTCCGCCTGGCGGAAGGGTATAAACCCCGCTTGGTCCTTATGTATATATGTGGCGAGGAACGAATTCAATCTAACCGCCAGAATTTTTGTCATAATCTTAAGATCCACATCGAGAAGGGATATCGGGCTGTAATTGGCCTGATCTGTATGATCCTTATGAGGCTTGGGAATGAGATGTATGTTAGGTAAATTAGAAAAAGGAGGCAAGTTATTACCCTCCCGATAGGCATTGAACAGTTCAACCATGTGCGGGGCCAAGACCTCCCTAAAGTGTTTGTAATAACCTGAGGAAAACCCATCTGGCCCCGGGGCTTTGTGAGCCTTCAGATTTTTAATAACATCCAATACCTCTTCCAAGCTAAATTCAGCATCCAGTGTTTCTCTATCCCCTTGGGAAAGTTTAGTAGGGAATGCTGTTTCCAGCAAGACCTTAGCCTTATTTTTATCAAACTGAGGTGGTGCCGAGTACAAAGCTGAATAAAAATCATGAAAGGCCTTTAAAACTTTTGTGGGGTTCTGTGATAGAGATCCATCCGCCAAGCGCAATTTCGGTGGTGTTGAGGTGTTAAATCGGGGCGTGAGGCGTCTGGAGAGTAATGTTCCCGGTTTGTCCCCTTGTGAAAAAAACTTATGTTGTGACCATCGCAGGCTTTTTTCCGCCCAGCTTGTCAGACATAAATTTAATTCTGTTCTAGCTTCCGCCAATTTTGCTTTAATATCTGCCGATGGGTCTGTTTAAAATTGCTTGGACAGATCCGCAAACTTCCTTTCCTTTAACGCAAGTACCTCTTTCGACCGTTTCTTATTACGCGAGGCTATCTGAATGAATTTTCCCCTAATCACTGCTTTGTGAGCCGCCCAATTGGACATAATCGAGGTGTCTGGTGCCTTATTAAGTAGGAAATATGTGTCCAATTCCCTTTGGATTTCTTTGACTATCTCCTGATCCGATAGTAGTGACTCATTCAATCTCCAAGAGGAGATAGGAGGTCTCCCACATAAATCTGACAGCCGAACCACAATCGGGTCATGGTCAGACCAGGGTGTAGCCAAAATCCTAGCGTCCGTGACCTTAGGGAGTAAGCTAGTTGACAACATAACATGATCAATGCGGGTGTGACTATTATGGGCTGAGGAGAAATAAGTATAATCCCTTGCTCTGGGATTAAAATCCCGCCAGACATCTATGACATCCACCGAATGGAAGAAACGTGCTACTTGTATGCTGGTTGACATAGGAGGAATAAGTCGCACCCTGGATGCGTGGGATTTATCCATGGACGCGTCCAAGGCGATATTAGAATCCCCCCCCCATAATTATCAGGCCCTCTATCGATGAGTGGAGCTTGCGCCACATGCCTTGGAAGAACGCCGGTTGATTGGATTTCGGGGCATAGTAGTTAATAAAGGTTATTGGAGATTCGTGTAACAGACCCGTGACCAAGATGTACCTGCCATCCAGATCAGAGATCGTTTTGTGAGATGTAAACGGAACCGACCGAGACAGCCATATGCCCACCCCCCTGTGCTTAGTAGAGGCACTAGGCAAAAAAATTTGTGAGTAGTGTCTATGAAAGTACGATGGAGCAGAGGAGGTAGAGAAATGTGTTTCCTGTAAAAATAGTATATCAACATGAGAAGATTTATAGTACAAGAAAGCTTTTCGACGCTTGATCGGGGAATTAAGGCCCTGCACATTATGTGTGAGTAAACTATAGGTCTTAGCAGATTCCAGGACCGCCATCATAGAGCAGGAGGTAGAACCATGTGCTGATTGGGATCCAGCCATAGAGACAAAGGTCAAAAATAGGAAAGAAGGGAAAGGGAAGGGAGTGAGAGACAGAACAAAAATAGGACAGACACAAAATATCAGTAATACCGAACATAGTCTACCAACTAGGCAGTCAAGAAAAGACTGCAAAAAGGGGGCAGCAGACCGTCGTGAAGGCACAGCATTTCCGTAAATATGTACCCAGAAATTCAACCCCTTAACCTATATCATCCCTGAGCGTAATAGGCATTCACATGTTAATAATAAGGTAAAGCAAACTTCACATTTTTAACCGAACATATCTATAACCGGGATACCAACTCACTGCGACCTTGACACATCAAGAACCTTCTTCGCCTTGTTCGGGCCAGCTTATAAACAAACTTTCATTACTATAAGTGGGAATCAAAAAATCCCCATAACTACCCCAACATATGGAGCCACGGCTTCCAGTCTGCTGAGAACTGCAACTGGCGGTATCAGGCTGAAACTCAACATCAGTGTTGTTTGAAGACATCTCCGGCCGATATGAAGAATAAAGAAAAAGAAAATGAATGCTTCTATATTCGACCCTCTACCCGTCATGGAGGATTCAATTGTTGCCGACGAGAGTCCACCCTCTGTTCCCGAGGTGCCTCTGGACGGCCTCCCTGGGTGCGCCATAGTGGTGACAATGGGGGATCCTGTATAGGGAGTCGGGGGAAGCTGTACTTATCCTGGGATGGTAGAATATGTAAGTCCCTCAGCAGATCTTCCCCTTCCTGTAGCGTAGAGAAGCCATATTGCCTGTTATTGCGCATGAAAAGGAGACGAAATGGGAATGCCCACCGGTATGGGATAGCATCGTGTTTGAGGGTCTGCAGGATATGACGAAGCATCCGCCTTTTTTGAATGGTTTGGGGAGCCAGATCAGCAAATATCTGCACCGCTGTATTACAAATGGTGATCACCGGAAGCTTCCTAGCTCTTTCCACCACTTTCTCCTTAACCCAGTAATAGTGGAGTTTCACTATAATATCTCTGGGAAGTCCATCCCGCCTCATGGCCGTCAATGCTCTATGGGCCCGGTCAATTTCCATATGTGATTCCGATATATCAGGTATCAAGGTAGTTAGTAGCATAGGAACCACCGCCGATACCTCCGTCTGAGATTCCGGGACCCCTCTGATCCTGAAATTATAGCGTCGGGATCTGTTTTCCAGGTTATCAATTCTGGTGTTCGCCTCCTCCAATTGCTCCTGCAGGTCCTCCATAAATCTGGTATTCTGATTAACTCTTGCAGTGATGGAGGTCATTTTGGTTTCAATAGCCTGCATATGAGCTCCCACTTTATGTAGATCTTGGTGTACAGCGGCAATCTTGGAGCTTATTTCCCCCATCTGAGCTTGCATGGCTCTTGATATGCAGGAAAAGATGGCGTCCTCTGTCAATCCGGAAGTAATGGCCGACGGCATGAGCGAGTGCTGTGGCACGTGAACGGGCGCTGGCTGCGGCATTCCCAGGTCCGGGATCGGGCCCTCTGCCTGTAAATCCTCCTGTGCCTGCGATGGTGATGCACTGCCGTGCTCCCGCAGGAGCACAGGATAGTCCTGTGATAACACCGATGTGCTGGGCTGTATCTGTGTCTCCTGCTGCTGCTGCTGCAGCAGGCCTTGCTCCGCCATGTTCGGTGCCGCCATCAGCATGTCTGCCACGAACCTCTGAGCCTGGGTTTGCTTACCCCGTCTGCCGCTCCCTCTGGCCATAGGTGGATGCCCGGGCATCTAAGGTACTTCTCCTATCTTTTATGGGTCTCGATGTCTGCTGTTAGCGATATATATGCTGGGATGCCTTCACGAGGTGCGGAGCGTGGTTAGAACGCGTCCACCATGTTCAGCTGCGCGCATGCGCCCCACCAATTCCCTTCTGAAGAAGGTGTATACTTCAGCAGTGGGCTCGTGCAAAGCCTCCTTGTCTTCAGTACCGGTGGCTAAGACACTCCGGGTCTGGCTAAGCCACCTATCAAGTGATCTAGAGGATGGAGTCCCAAGGGCAGAAATTCTCCAGTCCCCCCCATTAATGAAGTCAGCTTCGGAGTTCCTCTGTGACTCCCAACTGGATAACATCAAATGTGCATCTAGGGCCTTGTCCCTGTCGAATGCGACCAGGAGGGTTCATTGGCTTAAATTATGGTCAGGGGATAATCTCTACAAAAATAATTTTTGTGGCCTCCCTTTCCAGCCAGAATCTCTGTTTGGTCCCCAACTAACTGATATCTTGAATTCCTTAGGGGAAGGCAAAGGGGCTAGGTTTCCTGAACCTAAAAGGACGGATACCAGGCGTTACTTTCGGGATCAGAGAAGAAGGTCCCCAAGGTTCAATAGAAGGTTTCCAGACCATCAGCGCACGTTTAAAACGAAGCATGTCCCTATTCTGGCCGTGCACAAAAAATTCCTCCGACTGGCAGTCCAGACGCAGGGCGGAATACAGCACTTCCAGTTTACCTGCCTACCCTTCGGGATTTCGTCGGCACCCGTGTATTCATGAAAATCGTGGTGGTCCTAACAGCAGCGCTGAGGCTGAAAGGGATATGTGTGGTCCCTTACTTGCACGACTGGCTAATAAAAGCACCATCAAAATCCCTTCTCCAAGAGCATCTCCAAGCCACATTGGAGTTTCTTCACTTTCACGGGTTCCTGGTGAACTTCAGAAAGTCACAGCTCACACCATCACAGAATCTGAATTTCTTAGGATTCATGGTGAATTCCCGGTCGATGACAGTCAAGTTGTCTCCAGAGAGGATTACTGCAATTCAGGGTTCAATAGAATGCCTTATTTGCCATCCAAATATATCGGTTTGAGGAGCCATGAAAATCCTAGGTCTAATATCCATAGATGCGGTCCCCTGGGCCAAAGCCCACATGAGATCATTACAGCTCAACATCCTCAGATCGTGGGACAAAACTTTCAGAAATCTGGATGCTCTCTTCAAAGTCTCCAACTTCACCCTTCAAGACCTCAACTGGTGGTTAATCCCGGACACTCTCCGGTCCGGCAAATCCCTGGTTCCCCCACCACAGAAATTCCTCACAACGGATGCCTCCTCCTGGGGCTGAGGAGCCTATGTAGATCACCTATGGGTTCAGAACAGATGGAGTCAGAAGGAAGTGTCACTATCCTCCAACATAAAAGAACTCAGAGCAGTGAGATTGTCGCTAATGTCCTTTCAGTCTGGTCCAGTTTGACAACAAAGCTACTGTTTTCTATATAAACAAGCAAGGAGGAACGAAGAGTGCCTCAATGTCGGCCGAATGCAGACGACTTATGAGTTAGGCAGAACAACATTTGTTGGGAATTTCAGCAGTTCACATCAAGTGCTCTTTAAACCACACTGCAGATTTCCTCAGCTGCAATATCCTCCATCCGGGGGAGTGGAGTCTCAACCATCAGGTTTTCAACAGCTTAGCTGCCACATGGGGAATGCCAGACTTGGATGTGATGGCATCGGAAGAGAACAACAAAGTCCTCGACTTCTGTTCTCTATACCACACCCGCCATGCAGTAGCATTGCACGGCCTGTCTGTCAGTTGGAGCTGAGTGTGTGTGTCTGTGTGTAGCAGAGCTGAGTGTGTCTGTGTGTAGTAGTGCTGTGTGTGTGTCTGTGTAGCAGAGCTGAGTGTGTGTCTGTGTGTAGCAGAGCTGAGTGTGTCTGTGTGTAGTAGTGCTGTGGGTGTGTGTCTGTGTAACAGAGCTGAGTATGTGTGCCTGTTATTGTAAGTGGGGAAGAGGGGGGGAGGGGGGAGGAGGACCTCCAGCTCACCATTTGTTGTGTCTGGGAACAGACAGCGCCCGGATTCCTTTTTACTTTCACCCAGCGCTGGATTGTGGTTCACTTTTTTTCTCCTATGTGTGCCTGTGTGTAGCAGAGCTGAGTGTGTGTGGAAAGGAACTGACTCAACATTTCTTTATTTACA
This sequence comes from Rhinoderma darwinii, assembly GCF_050947455.1. Taxonomy (NCBI): domain Eukaryota; kingdom Metazoa; phylum Chordata; class Amphibia; order Anura; family Rhinodermatidae; genus Rhinoderma; species Rhinoderma darwinii. Next base: position 463,733,139 of record NC_134688.1, on the reverse strand, counting down.
CAACGCGTTTTTTAAAAACGCGTGTGTAAAAAAGTGTGTTGTATGTACTAACAGCGCACTTTAACAATTATGTAACTAAAAAGCACAATCAAGCGTTTTTTGATGCGGTTTTTGGCACGTAAAATGCGCAAAAAAACATGTCAAATACACGCCATGTGAACCTGTCAACTGAAAAGTCATTCACTTCACTTTCATCATTCAAAGGGTATGTTCACACGCAGTGTTGTCAGCCGTATTTCGGGCCGTAAACGTCCCGAAAAATGGCTGAAAAATCGGAAGCATAGCGCCTACAAACATCTGCCCATTGGTTTCAATGGGAAATACGGCGTTCCGAGGTGGCGTTTTTTACGCGACCGTTTTCCAAAAACGGCACGTAAAAAGACGCCCGCCAAAAAGAAGTGCATGTCAGTTCTTGGGACATTTTTGGAGCCATTTTTCATTGACTCTATAGAAAAACAGCTCCAAAAACGGCCGTAAAAAACGCGTCCAAAAACGCGAGTTTGATTAACAAATGGCTGAAAATCAGGAGCTGTTTTCTCTTTGTTTAGTAAGCGTGTGAACATACCCTTAGCCTTTTGGTGTGTCCTATAGCTTCTGCCAGTTGCCATTTGTACAATCACTCACAAAATGGCAGCCGGACACTGCTTAGAAATTTGAAGACACCTTTTCTTGGCTTGTAGGAGGGGGGCGTAATATTTCCTTCCACATTTACGGCAGCTGTGAGTCAGGTTGCTTTGCCTTATTCACCTTGCTGTAATTCTGGGAAGTACTCCCTCTGGTGGCCAATATAGGAAAACAAGTCAAATTATTATTACATTTTTAATACTTTCCACCATGTGGAAGAAAAAAAAAATACAGCAAAAAACTTAAAAAATATAATACAAATAAGTAACTTAAAAGGTTTAAGTCGCGACACATTCCCTTTAATACCCAGAGTATTAAGAAAAGTTCTGTGCGAAAAAGCGGAAGCCATTGCAATCCTGCCATTTTGGCCCCGCAGAGCCTGGTTCTCCCTAGAATTGTCGCTCTCGAAAGGCAGGTTCCTGAAACTACCGGTGTCACCGGACCTTCTGTCCCAGAAAGGGGTGTATCACCCGAACCCTCGCAGTCTACATCTCACGGCCTGGGGACTGACCGGGAGAATCTGACAGAAATGGGGCTCTCATCTGAAGTCATTAACACTTTGCTGTCAGCTAGACAAAAAACGCCTCAAAGAACGCCTGAAAAGAAGCCTGAAAAGAAGCTCCAAATTTCATTTTCAGCTTAAAAAACACCTGAAAATTGGAGGCTGTTTTCTCTGAAAACAGCTCCGTGTTTACAGAAGTTTTTTGTTAAGCGTGTGAACATACCCTTATAGGGGAAGTCCTTAATTGCTTAATTGCTTAATGCTTATTGCTAATTAACCTGTCTCTGCTTAATTGTACCTAGGGGACTAAAACCCTTATGTGTTGTGTTGCCTACAGATTCCAGGAAATAAAAATTTCGGTGAGTACATTTTCGTTATTCTTGTATATAGGAGCAGTATTATAGTAGTTATATTCTTGTACATAGGGGGCAGTATTATAGTAGTTATATTCTTGTATATAGGGAACAGTATTATAGTAGTTATATTCTTGTATATAGAAGCAGTATTATAGTAGTTATATTCTTGTATGTATGACGCAGTATTATAGTAGTTATATTCTTGTACATAGGGGCAGTATTATAGTAGTTATATTCTTGTATATACTGGGTAGTATTATAGTAGTTATATTCTTGTACATAGGAGCAGTATTATAGTAGTTATATTCTTGTATATAGTGGGCAGTATTATAGTAGCTATATTCTTGTACATAGGAGCAGTATTATAGTAGTTATATTCTTGTATATAGGGGCAGTATTATAGTAGTTATATTCTTGTATATAGGAGGCAGTATTATAGTAGTTATATTCTTGTATATAGGAGCAGTATTATAGTAGTTATATTCTTGTATATAGGAGCAGTATTATAGTAGTTATATTCTTGTATATAGGGGGCAGTATTATAGTAGTTATATTCTTGTATATAGGAGCAGTATTAATGTAGTTATATTCTTGTACATAGGGGGCAGTATTATAGTAGTTATATTCTTGTATATAGAGGGCAGTATTATAGTAGTTATAATCTTGTATATAGGAGCAGTATTATAGTAGTTATATTCTTGTATATAGGGGCAGTATTGTAGTAGTTCTATTCTTGTACATAGGGGGCAGTATTATAGTAGTTATATTCTTGTACATAGGGGGCAGTATTATAGTAGTTATATTCTTGTATATAGTGAGCAGTATTATAGTAGTTATATTCTTGTATATAGGAGCAGTATTATAGTAGTTATATTCTTGTACATAGGGGGCAGTATTATAGTAGTTATATTCTTTTATATAGGAGCAGTATTATAGTAGTTATAATCTTGTATATAGGAAGCAGTATTATAGTAGTTAAACTCTTGTATATAGGAGCAGTAATATAGTAGTTATATTCTTGTATATAGGGGGCAGTATTATAGTAGTTATAATCTTGTATATAGGGGGCAGTATTATGGTAGATATATTCTTGTATATAGGAGTAGTATTATAGTAGAAATATTCTTGTACATAGGAGCAGTATTATAGTCGTTATATTCTTGTATATAGGAGGCAGTATTATAGTAGTTATATTCTTGTATATAGTGAGCAGTATTATAGTAGTTATATTCTTGTATATAGGAGGCAGTATTATAGTAGTTATATTCTTATACATAGGAGCAATATTATAGTAGTAATATTTTTGTATATAGGGGCAGTATTATAGTAGTTATATTCTTGTATATAGGAGCAGTATTATAGTAGTTATATTCTTGTACATAGGAGCAATATTATAGTAGTTATATTCTTATATATAGGGGGCAGTATTATAGTAGTTATATTCTTGTATATAGGGGCAGTATTATAGTAGTTATATTCTTGCATATAGGGTGCAGTATTATAGTAGTTATATTCTTGTACATAGGAGCAGTATTATAGTTGTTATATTCTTGTATATAGGGTGCAGTATTATAGTAGTTATATTCTTGTACATAGGAGCAGTATTAGGCTGGATTCACACGATGTCATTACGTCCGTAATTGACGGACGTATTTCGGCCACATGTCCCGGACCGAGCACAGTGCAGGGAGCCGGGTTCCTGGCATCATAGTTATGTACGATCCTAGGAGTCCCTGCCTCGCTGCCGGACAACTGTCCCGTACTGAAAACATGATTACAGTACGGGACAATTGTCCGGCAGCGAGGCAGGGACTCCTAGCATCGTACATAACTATGATGCTAGGAGCCCGGCTCCATGCACTGTGTTCGGTCCAGGACTTGCGGCCGAAATACGTCTGTCAATTACGGACGTAATGACCTCGTGTGAATCCAGCCTTATAGTAGTTATATTCTTGTACATATGAGCAGTATTATAGTAGTTATATTCTTGTATACAGGAGCAGTATTATTGTAGTTATATTCTTGTACATAGGGGGCAGTATTATAGTAGTTATATTCTTGTACATAGGAGCAATATTATAGTAGTTATATTCTTATATATAGGGGGCAGTATTATAGTAGTTATATTCTTGTATATAGGGGCAGTATTATAGTAGTTATATTCTTGTATATAGGGGGCAGTTTTATAGTAGTTATATTCTTGTATATAGGGGCAGTATTATAGTAGTTATATTCTTGTATATAGGGGGCAGTATTATAGTAGTTATATTCTTGTATATAGGGAGCAGTATTATAGTAGTTATATTCTTGTACATATGAGCAGTATTATAGTAGTTATATTCTTGTATATAGGAGCACTATTATAGTAGTTATATTCTTGTATATAGTGGGCAGTATTATAGTAGTTATATTCTTGTATATATGAGGCAGTATTATAGTAGTTATATTCTTGTATATAGGGGCAGTATTATAGTAGACATATTCTTGTATATAGAGGGCAGTCGTATAGTAGTTATATTTTTGTACATAGGGGGCAGTATTATAGTAGTTATATTCTTGTATATAGGAGCAGTATTATATTAGTTATATTCTTGTACATAGGAGCAGTATTACAGTAGTTATAGTCTTGTATATAAGGGCAGTATTATAGCAGTTATATTCTTGTATATAGGGGGCAGTATTATAGTAGTTGTATTCTTGTACATAGGAGGCAGTATTATAGTAGTTATATTCTTGTACATAGGGGGCAATATTATAGTAGTTATATTCTTGTATATAGGGAGCAGTATTATAGTAGTTATATTCTTGTATATAGAAGCAGTATTATAGTAGTTATATTCTTGTATATAGGGGGCAGTATTATAGTAGTTATATTCTTGTATATAGGGAGCAGTATTATAGTAGTTATATTCTTGTACATATGAGCAGTATTATAGTAGTTATATTCTTGTATATAGGAGCACTATTATAGTAGTTATATTCTTGTATATAGGAGACAGTATTACAGTAGTTATATTCTTGTATATAGTGGGCAGTATTATAGAAATTATATTCTTGTATATAGGAGGCAGTATTATAGTAGTTATATTCTTGTATATAGGGGCAGTATTATAGTAGACATATTCTTGTATATAGAGGGCAGTCGTATAGTAGTTATATTTTTGTACATAGGGGGCAGTATTATAGTAGTTATATTCTTGTATATAGGAGCAGTATTATATTAGTTATATTCTTGTACATAGGAGCAGTATTACAGTAGTTATAGTCTTGTATATAAGGGCAGTATTATAGCAGTTATATTCTTGTATATAGGGGGCAGTATTATAGTAGTTGTATTCTTGTACATAGGAGACAGTATTATAGTAGTTATATTCTTGTACATAGGGGGCAGTATTATAGTAGTTATATTCTTGTATATAGGGAGCAGTATTATAGTAGTTATATTCTTGTATATAGAAGCAGTATTATAGTAGTTATATTATTGTATGTATGACGCAGTATTATAGTAGTTATATTCTTGTACATAGGGGGCAGTATTATAGTAGTTATATTCTTGTATATACGGGGTAGTATTATAGTAGTTATACTCTTGTACATAGGAGCAGTATTATAGTAGTTATATTCTTGTATATAATAATAATCTTTATTTATATAGCGCCAACATATTACGCAGTAGCTATATTCTTGTACATAGGAGCAGTATTATAGTAGTTATATTCTTGTATATAGGGGCTGTATTATAGTAGTTATATTCTTGTATATAGGAGGCAGTATTATAGTAGTTATATTCTTGTATATAGGAGCAGTATTATAGTAGTTATATTCTTGTATATAGGAGCAGTATTATAGTAGTTATATTCTTGTATAGTGGGGGCAGTATTATAGTAGTTATATTCTTGTATATAGGAGCAGTATTAATGTAGTTATATTCTTGTACATAGGGGGCAGTATTATAGTAGTTATATTCTTGTATATAGAGGGCAGTATTATAGTAGTTATAATCTTGTATATAGGAGCAGTATTATAGTAGTTATATTCTTGTATATAGGAGCAGTATTATAGTAGTTATATTCTTGTATATAGGGGCAGTATTGTAGTAGTTATATTCTTGTACATAGGGGGCAGTATTATAGTCGTTATATTCTTGTACATAGGGGGCAGTATTATAGTAGTTATATTCTTGTATATAGTGAGCAGTATTATAGTAGTTATATTCTTGTATATAGGAGCAGTATTATAGTAGTTATATTCTTGTACATAGGGGGCAGTATTATTATTTTTTTAACATAATTAAAGACAAAAAACAGGTTATTTTTCTCAAACATATCCACATCTTACAATAGATACAAACATGTATTCAAATATCCTTTCATTAGTCGACAATATAAATAAAAACATTTAGGAGAAAGAAAGAAAAAAAAAAAAAGAAAACAAAAAAAAGAAAGGAAAGAGAAGAGAGGCAAGATTACAATATATATATATATATATATATATACATATATATATGGCAGTTGCGATTTTTCCCAGATACAGTTCCGCTAATTATAAACATATAAGTGACAATGCAAGACTTTATCTATATAATCTACTATAGATCAGTTGCCTAGTCTTGTTAGGACCTTACAACTATATCCTGATATCTTTACGCCAATCAATTAGATACACTTCCAATATTTATAGTCTAGAAAAGGAATGCTCTTGAAGCATTATAGACTGACCATAACGTCCAATCATTTAGAAATTTTCCGTATGAATTAGAGCGAACCGCTACCATTTTTTCCATAGTATAGTCAAATTTAATGAGATTAGTTAATTCAGTGATCGTAATGGGGTCTGAAGATTTCCAAGACCTGGCTATCAACAATCTGGCTGCCAGAATGACATGCCCTGTTATACACCTTAAGTCTCTAGGAATGTCAACAAGACCAACAAAACACAAAGCCAATGCAGGAGAGGGACGAATTCTATACTTTAAAATGCTAGACAAAAAAGCAAAAGTAGTTTTCCAAAAGTTAAAGGGAATGTGTTGCCAGAAAAACATGTTTTTTTTAAAAAAATTAAACATTTAGTGTGTGGGTGATTAAACATTGTTCAAATTTTTTTTATTTTTTTGCACGAGTCCATGTAATATTATAAATTATTTCTAATTTATAATACTACCCATTTTTGGTCACTAGATGGAGCTGTTCCCAAAATTGCAGCATTGCAACATTGGGTTAAAAGCCCTCGCTCTAGTGAGCTCTCAGCATCCCCCCCTCCTTTATCCTGGCTAGTGCCGGGATAAACGAGGGGTTTGAACGATGTAACCTCCTACACTGTGTGTCGCCATTTTTTGAGCTAACCCACAGTGTAGTAGGTTTACATACAGTAGTAAACACACACAAACACGAACATTCATTGAAATCTCTTACCTGCTCCTGCCGCCGCGGCTCCCTCCGGCCCGTCCGCTCCGTTTGCTGCCGCTGATGCAAGTGCACAAATCCGGAAGCCGCGACCGGAAGTAGTAATATTACTGTCCGGCCGCGACTTCCGGTCCACAGGAAAATGGCGCCGGACGGCGCCAATTTCGAATAGGACTGTGTGGGAGCGGCGCATGCGCAGTTCCCACACAGACGCCGTACACTGCAGTCAATGGGACGGGAGCCGTTCGCAGTCCCTATGGGACTGTGGCTGCCGTATTCCATGTCTGTATGTGTCGTTAATCGACACACACAGAAATGGAACAAAAAATGGCAGCCCCCATAGGGAAGAAAAAGTGTAAAAATAAGAAAAAGTAAAACACAAACACACAAATGAATATAAACGTTTTTAATAAAGCACTAACATCTTTAACATATAAAAAAATAATTTGTGATGACACTGTTCCTTTAAAGACTAAAGGACAGTACCACCACACATGCATGTAATCGCCTAGGATGCCACAATTCCTCCAACAAAGAGGAGAGTAGGAAGGGTTACATTTCTTCAACAGTGTTGGGGTTCTATACCATCTAAGCAATATTTTACGTGCTATTTCTCTGTGACTCTCTCCCTTTGAGATTTTGGGGACCCAATTCATCGCCTGGTGCCACTCTGCTAAGGTGATAACCATAGGGGGCAGTAGTAGTTAAACTCTTGTATATAGGAGCAGTAATATAGTAGTTATATTCTTGTATATAGGGGCAGTATTATAGTAGTTATATTCTTGCATATAGGGTGCAGTATTATAGTAGTTATATTCTTGTACATAGGAGCAGTATTATAGTAGTTATATTCTTGTATATAGGGTGCAGTATTATAGTAGTTATATTCTTGTACATAGGAGCAGTATTAGGCTGGATTCACACGAGGTCATTACTGAAAACATGATTACAGTACGGGACAATTGTCCGTCAGCGAGGCTGGGACTCCTAGCATCGTACATAACTATGATGCTAGGAGCCCGGCTCCATGCACTGTGTTCGGTCCAGGACTTGCGGCCGAAATACGTCTGTCAATTACGGACGTAATGACCTCGTGTGAATCCAGCCTTATAGTAGTTATATTCTTGTACATATGAGCAGTATTATAGTAGTTATATTCTTGTATATAGGAGCAGTATTATTGTAGTTATATTCTTGTACATAGGGGGCAGTATTATAGTAGTTATATTCTTGTACATAGGGGGCAGTATTATAGTAGTTATATTCTTGTATATAGGTGGCAGTATTATAGTAGTTATATTCTTGTATATAGGGGCAGTATTATAGTAGTTATATTTTTGTATATAGGGGGCAGTATTATAGTAGTTATATTCTTGTATATAGGGGCAGTATTATAGTAGTTATATTCTTGTATATAGGGGCAGTATTATAGTAGTTATATTCTTGTATATAGGGGGCAGTTTTATAGTAGTTATATTCTTGTACATATGAGCAGTATTATAGTAGTTATATTCTTGTATATAGGAGCACTATTATAGTAGTTATATTCTTGTATATAGGAGGCAGTATTATAGTAGTTATATTCTTGTATATAGGGGCAGTATTATAGTAGACATATTCTTGTATATAGAGGGCAGTGGTATAGTAGTTATATTTTTGTACATAGGGGGCAGTATTATATTAGTTATATTCTTGTACATAGGAGCAGTATTACAGTAGTTATAGTCTTGTATATAAGGGCAGTATTATAGCAGTTATATTCTTGTACATAGGGGGGCAGTATTATAGTAGTCACATTCTTGTATATAGGGGCAGTATTATAGTAGTTATATTCTTGTATACAGGAGCAGTATTATAATAGTTATATTCTTGTATATAGGAGACAGTATTATAGTAGACATATTCTTGTACATAGGGGGCAGTATTATAGTAGTTATATTCTTGCACATAGGGGCAGTATTATAGCAGTTATATTCTTGTATATAGGAGCAGTATTATAGTAGTTATATTCTTGTATATAGGAGACAGTATTATAGTAGTTATATTCTTGTATATAGGGGGCAGTATTATAGTAGTTGTATTCTTGTACATAGGAGGCAGTATTAGGGTATGTGCACACACACTAATTACGTCCGTAATTGACGGACGTATTTCGGCCGCAAGTCCCGGACCGAACACAGTGCAAGGAGCCGGGCTCCTAGCATCATACTTATGTACGACGCTAGAAGTCCCTGCCTTGCTGCAGGACAACTGTCCCGTAGTATAATCATGTTTACAGTACGGGACAGTTGTCCTGCAGCGAGGCAGGGACTTCTAGCATCGTACATAAGTATGATGCTAGGAGCCCGGCTCCTTGCACTGTGTTCGGTCCGGTACTTGCGGCCGAAATACGTCCGTCAATTACGGACGTAATTAGTGTTTGTGCATATACCCTTATAGTAGTTATATTCTTGTACATAGGGGCAGTAGTATAGTAGTTATATTTTTGTACATAGGGGCAGTATTATAGTAGTTATATTCTTGTATATAGGGGCAGTAGTATAGTAGTTATATTCTTGTATATAGGGGGCAGTTTTATAGTAGTTATATTCTTGTATATAGGGGCAGTATTATAGTAGTTATATTCTTGTATATAGGGGGCAGTATTATAGTAGGTATATTTTTGTATATAGGGAGCAGTATTATAGTAGTTATATTCTTGTACATATGAGCAGTATTATAGTAGTTATATTCTTGTATATAGGAGCACTATTATAGTAGTTATATTCTTGTATATAGGAGACAGTATTATAGTAGTTATATTCTTGTATATAGTGGGCAGTATTATAGTAATTATATTCTTGTATATAGGAGGCAGTATTATAGTAGTTATATTCTTGTATATAGGGGCAGTATTATAGTAGACATTTTCTTGTATATAGAGGGCAGTCGTATAGTAGTTATATTTTTGTACATAAGGGGCAGTATTATAGTAGTTATATTCTTGTATATAGGAGCAGTATTATATTAGTTATATTCTTGTACATAGGAGCAGTATTACAGTAGTTATAGTCTGGTATATAATGGCAGTATTATAGCAGTTATATTCTTGTACATAGGGGGGCAGTATTATAGTAGTCACATTCTTGTATATAGGGGCAGTATTATAGTAGTTATATTCTTGTATACAGGAGCAGTATTATAGTAGTTATATTCTTGTATATAGGAGACAGTATTATAGTAGACATATTCTTGTACATAGGGGGCAGTATTATAGTAGTTATATTCTTGCACATAGGGGCAGTATTATAGCAGTTATATTCTTGTATATAGGAGCAGTATTATAGTAGTTATATTCTTGTATATAGGAGACAGTATTAGGGCATGGCCACACGTGGCGGATTTCCTCCTCAACTGTCCGCATTAATGCCGCACAGAATCTGCGTTGCAGATTCTGCGGCGGATCTGCCCAAAATGTGCAGTAAATTGATGCGGACTAGCTTCTGCGGACTGCGGGAAAAGTGCTTCCCTTCTCTCTATCAGTGCAGGATAGAGAGAAGGGACAGCACTTTCCCTAGTGAAATTAAACGAATTTCATACTTACCGGCCGTTGTCTTGGTGACGCGTCCCTCTTTCGGCATCCAGCCCGACCTCCCTGGATGACGCGGCAGTCCATGTGACCGCTGCAGCCTGTGATTGGCAGCAGCCGTCACTTAGACTGAAACGTCATCCTGGGAAGCCGGACTGGAGACAGAAGAAGGGAGTTCTCGGTAAGTATGAACTTCTATTTTTTTGACAGGTTGCTGTATATTGGGATCGGTAGTCACTGTCCAGGGTGCAGAAACAGTTACTGCCGATCGCTTAACTCTTTCAGCACCCTGGACAGTGACTATTTACTGACGTCTCCTAGCAACGCTCCCGTAATTACGGGAGCCCCATTGACTTCCTCAGTCTGGCTGGAGACCTAGAAATACATAGGTCCAGCCAGAATGAAGAAATGTCATGTCAAAAAAGCAAGACGCATCCGCAGCACATATAACATTTTCATGACAGCTGCGGACTTCATTGCGGAATTTAGAATCTCCATTGAAGTCAATGGAGAAAGTCCGCAACCAGTCCGCCACAACTCCGCAACAGCCCTAGCATGCTGCGGACACCAAATTCCGCTCCGCAGCCTATGCTCCGCAGCGGAATTTTACGCATCGTCTAAACGAACACTGCTAAATAAAAGTGGAAGTCAATGGACAAACGGCTCCGCTGCGGATTAACGCTGCGGAGTGTCCGCTGCGGAATTCAAGAGGAATTCCGCCACGTTTGGCTTTGCCCTAATAGTAGTTATATTCTTGTATATAGGGGGCAGTATTATAGTAGTTGTATTCTTGTACATAGGAGGCAGTATTATAGTAGTTATATTCTTGTATATAGGGGTAGTATTACAGTAGTTATATTCTTGTACATAGGAGGCAGTATTATAGTAGTTATATTCTTGTACATAGGGGCAGTAGTATAGTAGTTATATTTTTGTACATAGGGGCAGTATTATAGTAGTTATATTCTTGTATATAGGAGCAGTATTATATTAGTTATATTCTTATATATAGGGTGCAGTATTATAGTAGTTATAGTCTTGTACATAGGGGGGCAGTATTATAGTAGTCATATTCTTGTATATAGTGGGCAGTATTATAGTAGTTATATTCTTGTATACAGGGGCAGTATTATAGTAGTTATATTCTTGTATATACGAGACAGTATTATGGTAGTTATATTCTTGCACATAGGGGCAGTATTATAGCAGTTATATTTTTGTGTATAGGAGTAGTATTATAGTAGTTATATTTTTGTATATAGGAGACAGTATTATAGTAGTTATATTCTTGTATATAGGAGACAGTATTATAGTAGTTATATTCTTGTATATAGGGTGCAGTATTATAGTAGTTGTATTCTTGTACATAGGAGGCAGTATTATAGTAGTTATATTCTTGTACATAGGGGCAGTAGTATAGTAGTTATATTTTTGTACATAGGGGGCAGTATTATAGTAGTTATATTTTTGTACATAGGGGGCAGTATTATATTAGTTATATTCTTGTATATAGGGTGCAGTATTATAGTAGTTATTGTCTTTTACATAGGGGGGCAGTATTATAGTAGTCATATTCTTGTATATAGGGGGCAGTATTATAGTAGTTATATTCTTGTACATAGGGGCAGTAGTATAGTAGTTATATTTTTGTACATAGGGCAGTATTATAGTAGTTATATTTTTGTACATAGGGGGCAGTATTATATTAGTTCTATTCTTGTATATAGGGTGCAGTATTATAGTAGTTATAGTCTTGTACATAGGGGGGCAGTATTATAGTAGTCATATTCTTGTATATAGGGGGCAGTATTATAGTAGTTATATTCTTGTATACAGGAGCAGTATTATAGTAGTTATATTCTTGTATATAGGAGACAGTATTATGGTAGTTATATTCTTGTACATAGGGGCAGTATTCTAGTAGTTATATTCTTGCACATAGGGGCAGTATTATAGCAGTTCGATTTTTGTGTATAGGAGTAGTATTATAGTAGTTATATTTTTGTATATAGGAGACAGTATTATAGTAGTTATATTCTTGTATATAGGGGGCAGTATTATAGTAGTTATATTCTTGTACATAGCGGCAGTATTATAGTAGTTATATTCTTGTATATAGGAGCAGTATTATAGCAGTTATATTCTTGTATATAGGAGCAGCATTATAGTAGTTATATTCTTGTATATAGGGGCAGTATTATAGTAGTTATATTCTTGTATATAGGGGCAGTATTATAGTAGTTATATTCTTGTATATAGGGGGCAGCATTATAGTAGTTATATTCTTGTACATAGGGGCAGTATTATAGTTGTTGTTCTTCCATTTTATTTACAATTCCTTTTAAATCCGCTTGGCTTGGCTTTGGCTCAAAAATCGACACCAAAATCTTGAACAAATTGGCATGTGTGAAAATAGCCAAAGTGGTGCAATTAGGGAATTCGAATTAAGGAAAACAAAAAAAAAAAAAATATCTATCACATAGTGTTTACATTGTAAAAGCTTTGAGCTGTCATACTGCTACAATGTACAACCATACAGAAGGGGCTGGACGGAGCCTGCAGGGCTGAAGGGGAAGCCTCCATGACCTCCCTGGTAGGGAAAGGGTTAACAGGTGAGGGAGAGTTGGAGGGAGTCGGAGGGGGGGGGTCAGGGAGGAGTCAGGGGGCCGTTGCTGCGCTTCCCGCTGTTTGTGGCATTGAGCCGGAAGCAGCGGGAGGAGTAGCACAGTGAGGACAAGCTCCCCGTTGCCCGCGCTCGTACAGCATGGCAGAGGCAGTTTTGTTAGAGCAGCTGCGTGCTGCTGCTGTGCACCACGGTCCCGGATGGCTGGAGGAGACCGTGGCTGCATTAGCGAGGATCCCGGACGCCGTGTTGCCACGTCAGGCCCGGCGTTCGGGGTCTGTTGCAGGAGACAGGCTCCCCTCCCCCGGCCCCCTTCCTAGCATGGCGGCGGGGGGGAGTCGGCAACAACTGCTCCTGTCCGGAGCAGGCAGAGAGCGTTGCCGGGGGTGACGGCGACGCAGGCCGGGTCGACCCGTCCCTCCCGGCGGTCTCGACCTCCAGAGCGCCTCAGTCCTGAGGCAGTCCCGCGGACACGGCGTCGCAGAGGGAGCCCGATCTCGGACGCTGCAGGCCAGGCAGCTGGGGGGACCGCCCCTTCCCAGGCCCTGCGTCCTGGCAGGAATCCCAAGCCGCGACGGGGTCCGGCGGTGAGACGGGAGTCGCAGGCCGGGCTCCCTGTCACCCCTCCACCATCGGATGGAAGATTTGGAGGACGAGGTACGGCCGCCCCGCCTGGTGATGTTCCGGCCAGGGGGCAGGCTTCTTCAGGATCATCGAGACGGACGCCTAGATCTGCAGTGACGTTGAGGCAACAGGTCCAGTCGGAAGTCTGGGTTCCATCGGTCGGGCGGCAGGTTGCCGGCCCATCAGTCAGCGCTTCATCATCTCCGATCCGAAGATGTCGGTGGGATGGCCAGTCGTCTGCAAGAGATGAGCTGGAGGAAGGTGAACTGGACGTGTATCGTCGAGGTCAGGATGGTCCGGCTGACGGGAACACAGCGCCTGTGCGGCCCGGTGAGTGTGTAACTCCATCATTGTCATATCCAGCGATTTTTATGTCGGGTGTCGGCGGGGGGGCTGCTAGCGTCGCATCGGTGGCCGGTAGTGGCGCGGGCGGGCGGGCGCGATGGCGCGGGTCTGGCAGATTTAGTGGGTTGCTTGAGGGAGCTGGTTGGGCGCCTAGATAGGGCGGCGGCGCCGGTAGTTACGGAAGTGTCCCCGGCGGTAGTGTGGGAGGGCCCCAGGGACGTGGGATTGGTACAGGCGCGGCCCGTGCTGGCGGTTAGGGAGGCGGTCGCGGTGTCGGTACAGACCGAGGCACAAAAGGATGGCGATCGGGTGCGTATTGATGACCGTGGGAGGGGGGAGGTGTACGTTTGTTTCGAAGGTCCGTTGGGGGCGCATTTAAAGCAGGAGGTGCGCGAGCGGATCTGGAAGGACGAATATGTTGAGATTTTTTCTCTCTTGCCGCTCGCTAAATTTAATTTGGATAAGAGCAAGCGGGACGAGAGTAAAAAGGACGAGGAGGAACGGCGGCGGTATAGGCTTATCCCGCAGACGTTCGTTAATTGGTCGCAGTGGAGTGGGTAACGAGTGGAGTATCCGGGGTCGACTCGTTGATCCATTACTTAGATGATTTTTTGTGCGTTGGCCCGGGGGGTTCGCCGGTTTGCGGTAATTTGCTTCATGCACTACAGAAGGTGGCGAGGGATTTTGGGATTCCTTTGGCGCCAGAAAAAACGGAGGGCCCGGTAGCGACGATTTGTTTTTTGGGAATTGAAATAGACTCGGTGGCAATGAAGTGTCGTCTCCCTGCGGATAAGTTGGGTGCTTTGAGGCTGGAGGTACGGCGGGCTTGTAGACTGAGAAAAATGACGCTGCGGGAGCTTCAGTCGCTGCTGGGGAAGTTGAATTTCGCCTGCCGGATTATGCCGATGGGGAGGGTGTTTGGTAGGAGGTTGGCGGCGGCAACGGCGGGAGTGCGTGCGCCGCATCATTTTGTGCGGCTCAAGGAGGAGCACCGAGCTGATCTTCAGGTTTGGGATGACTTCTTGGGCCAGTACAATGGTCGCTCACTATGGATGGCCCCAGCGCAGGATACGAGTGATTTGAATATTTTTACGGATGCGGCTGGGGCGGGCGGTTTTGGAGCTTACGGGGGAGGTCCGTGGTGCGCAGGTCAATGGCCGGCTAGTTGGGTGTCCAGTGGACTCACGCGGAATCTGGCCCTGCTCGAGCTGTTTCCCATCGTGGTGGCGGCTACCATTTGGGGGGACAGGCTCAGGGATAAGAAGGTCCGTTTTTACTGCGACAACATGGGGGTGGTGCTGGCCATTAATAACATCACGGCGTCCTCTCCTCTGGTAGTTCAATTGTTGCGACATTTAGTGTTGGTGTGTTTGTCGTTGAACGCGTGGGTGGTGGCGGTGCATGTCCCGGGAGTACGGAATTGTATCGCTGATGCTCTTTCTCGCTCGCAGTGGGACCGGTTTCGGCAATTGGCACCGGGAGCGGAACGTCTCGGTTTGGCTTGTCCGGAACATCTTTGGGATCTGGTATCGGTCCCGTAGAACAACTGTTACAAAGGTCTTTGGCGCGCACGACGTGGAGTGCTTATGCTGCTTGTTGGAGGCAGTGGGAGGAGTGGGTAAGAGAGTTGGATGACGTCAATACGGATAGAGACAGGTTGGTGGCACTTTTGTACTGGTTGGGGGACGCCTGGGAGGCGGGGTTTTCAGTGGCAAAGGTGAACCGGTTCATATCTGCGGTGGCGTTTGGGTTTAAGTTGCGGGGCTTTCAGGATGTATCGAAGGAATTTCTGGTATCGCAGGCTTTGAAGGGGTTGCGCCGAGGTAGGGTGGAGGCGGATAGTAGAAGGCCTGTGTCGTTTGCTTTGCTTAGCTCGTTGGGCGGTTCATTAGCATCGGTCTGTCGTTCTTCAGACGAAATGGATTTGTTTCGGTTAGCTTTTTCGTTAGCGTTCTTTGGGGCATTTAGAATAGGTGAGTTGGTGTCGCCAAGTACCAAACAGGCAGGGGGGCTGAGATCTGGGGAGGTGAGTCTATTCGCAGATCGGCTGGAGGTATGGTTGCGTCGGTCAAAAACTGACCAAGTAGGGAAGGGTAAACTGATAGTTTTGTTCGCCCTCCCGGGGTCGGTTATGTGCCCAGTAGAGTGTATGCGGGGTTTTACGCCAAAAAGGGGGGCTCCAAATTTGCCTTTGTTACGTCATGTGGACGGGTCGTTTTTGTCCAGGTTTCAGTTTGGAGCTGTATTTAAAAAATGTTTGACGGCGGTTGGGGTGGCGGCAGGCTCGTATTCATCTCATTCCTTCAGGATTGGCGCAGCAACAGAAGCGGGGCGCTGGGGGTTGGATGATGAGGGGGTGCGGCGTATTGGTCGTTGGGAGTCCAACAGGTTTAAGTCCTATGTCCGCCCCCATATGTTATGAGGTTTGTTGGTAACGCTTTAAAAATGTTATATGGTGGTGCCTAATTGTTTTTTCCGTTTCAGATTCGCCTCCGTGTTTGGTGTGGTTGATGGGTCATTCTTACGTGCACTGGGGGGCTTTGAGGGCAGACGTCAGCCCGGATGGTCGCCAGTTGCGCATTCCGCGACAGGATGCGGTTGTGCATTGGTTGGGATTTAGAGGTATGTCGTGGAGCAGGGTGTTGGCGGAATTCCAGACATATGCTCGGCTTGATAGGGTTCCGGAGGTCTTAGCGTTGCACGTGGGTGGGAATGACTTAGGAGTCCGCCCCTTTCGTGAGTTGGTGCGGGATATCAAACACGATATGTTGTGTTTGTGGGTTTCTTATCCCAAGTTGGTGATAGTGTGGTCGGACATAGTCCCAAGAAAACATTGGCGGTTGGCTAGATCTGTGGAGAGAGTCAATAAGGCTCGCATTAAAGTTAATCGGGCGGTGTCCCGTTTTGTGGCGAAAAACGGGGGCATTTGCGTGAGGCACAGGGATTTGGAGTCAGGAGTGGGGAATTTATGGAGGAGTGACGGGGTTCATCTGACCGAGGTTGGCATTGATCTGTGGAGCTTGGCGATAGCAGAAGGCATAGAAAGGGCGGTGGTGGTGTGGAGGAACTCACAGGCTTAAGGTGGTCAAGGCCTGTTTCGCTGTGGCGGGGGGAGTCCTTGAGGCCAGTCAGTACAAAATGGTGGGGGGGTCGCATCGGGGGTATGCGTCCCCCAAAAAAGGTACATGGTTGAAGACTTCATCGGGTGTTATCCCTTTGAAGTGGTCTTCTGGTAGAAGGTATATCACTTGAAGGCTTCATCGGGTGTTATCCCTTTGAAGTGGACTTCTAGTGGTCGGTATATCACTTGAGGGCTTCATCGGGTGTTATCCCCTTGAAGTGGACTTCTAGTGGTTGGAGCCATCTGCAGAGGTGAACGGTGCTTCCGAGCTGGTTTACGGCTGGAGGTAATTACTGGTTTGCAGATGGCTAACTCGGTGTGTTCTTAAAAAAGGAATATCTGAAAGGGCCTCAAGGACTTCCTCTGCTCGGGTTAATGTTAACGTTAAATTGTTACTTACGTTTCTGACCCATGTTGGGTCATGTGAATTATTAGAAGGAATTCTCTGGTGGATTCCTAACTAGTTATCCGAAGGTTTCGGATTTAAATTGTTTTTATAAAACTGTAAAATTAATAAACGGCTGCTGTGGCCATTTCACATCCAACCTCGGTGTCACGTGTCTTTCCTAAAGGTGGGGATGGGGGGATAGGATGGGGTAAGGGAAGGTTCGTTAACACACGACTCTACTTAGGCAGGTCATGTGACAGCTCAATGCTTTTACAATAGTAAATAAAAGGGAAGAACAACAACTATAATACTGCCCCTATGTACAAGAATATAACTACTATAATACTTTTCCTTATTGTCTATTTGAAATTTGTCCCATGATGCATCTGTAATTTCCTAATCTCTGACATCCTGGGTACTATTACTGTTACTTCCATGACAAGCTTTCATAGAGATAGGAAATGTGTCAGATTACACCCCCATATAGTACTTCCCTCTTTCTACACAGGTGTTATTTGGCTGGTGGACATAGTCATGCGACAACTAAAATCTACCCAGGATGTCAGAGATTAGGAAATTACAGATGCATCATGGGACAAATTTCAAATAGAAAATAAGGAAAATAAGCACGATCATTATTTGGCCTTCAACAGACTTGTCATCTATGTAACGTTACGACAGGAGTCACGTTCTATGACATCACTCTAGGTGCGCCGCTCATCCTATCATAATGCTTTACGTACCGCCTTGTTTTGATTGCTGTGTCTTCTCTAACAACCAAGCTTTTTCTTATAAAGCAAATTGAAATGTGAAAACATTGGGAAAGGAAAGGGCATGTGTGAGCGGGTTGTAAGAAAAATGCCGCCTTTGCCAATTTTTTTTTTTTTAATGATTCGTCGGCCTGAGGTACATTGACACATTCATTCAGTGGACAGACTTGCAGACTGATTACCCGTCTCCACTAACAGTGTTTGCCGGACAGATTAGTCATTCTCATCTCATCTGAAAGCCTCTGTTCAAAACTGCTAAGGACACAGATGCCTCTTTACTGGTTCTACCAGGGCTTTCCAAAGGGAGCGTGGATCACACGATACGAGGACGGATTCCAGAAATAGAAAGTCGAAATTAATCTTTAAGGAAAATGGAGAGGCTTGTTTGGGCCCATCAGAAAAGGAGACTTGTAGGTGAAAATCTTCTTAACATCCCAGCAAAAGCCTGTGAAAATCCAGCCCTTGGTGGATGTCACAATCCGGCAGGACTCAATCTGTCATTACAAGATGCCCAGTATGTTACCCACCGCCTGCTAGCCAAACCACACGAGATCACACATTAGACTATGACAAAGTAGTTCTAAGCCACTCACTTTAACAAGACAATTTCTTCTCTGTAATACAATATAAATAGATTTTATATCTTGTATTATTCCCCTATTTTTATTATTTCTTTATTTTATTTTGGTCTTCAGTACCGTCGTTTTTTCTCGTTCTTGCGTCGCCATATGTTAACAGCTATAACTTTTTCATTTTCTTCCAGCGTAGGTGTATGAGGGCTTGTTTCTTGCAGTATCGGTTGTATGGGTCAGTACGATTCTGCAGATACCAAATATGTATCGTTTTTTTTAATGTTTTATCAAGTTTTGCGCAATAAAAAAAACATGTTTTTTATGTCACCACATTCGAAGATCTATAATTTTCTTATTTTTCTGTTGATGTAGTCATACGTGGGCTTATGTTTTGGCGGGACAAGTCAGACTGGGATAAATATAAATTATGAATTAACTTTTATTATTATTGTTTGGGGGAAATAGAAAAAAAAAAGCAATTCTGGCATTCAACGTGTGCCTTTAATAAAAAGATTAATTTATTTATTTTATTAGTTACGATTCCGGCGATACCGTACATGTGTTTTTTATTTACCATTTTGCTAAATAAAACCACAATTTTTAAAAAAACATTTTTTTTTTTTATGTGGCCATTTTTTTTCATTTTACTTTATTAAACACTACAACACCCACAAAGCAACAATATAGTGCTAGAACAAAAAGCTCCGGGGGGCAAGGAATATATAACTATATAACTAGGCATACCTTCCACTTAGAAACCTGCGTGACAACCCGTGCGGGAGCTCTGCTGTCCCCCACAGCCAACCAGCTTTTCCAGAATCAGATACTAAAGCTGAATAGAATTTTTAACAACTAATTCGGGACCTCCATTAATAAGCCAGAGCAGAGAGCGGCTACAAATTTCATCTCTTGCTCCAGAAAATCCACACGTCCGAGCATTTCAATGAGAACCATGTAATGCTTAATTTCCCCTGTGGTGGCGCTGCAGGAAAATGTAACACTTGCTAACGGGTTCTGCCACAGATTATAGCTGATCACTGGGGTTCCCATCAGCAGGGCACCTTCTGACAAAAAGGGACTGTCCAAAGTGGAGAACTCCTTTAAGTATAACAATTTGATTATGAATGTTTTAATTCTTTTGGCAAGTGACACAAACTGGCCTCAGGTCCCGGTATTTTCACTCTCTATAGTCAGTGTGGTTCGTTGCTGTTTTTGACCTCTGTAAATTTGCCATTACGAACATTTCCTTGTATAAACACCCAGATGTGCCACTTTTTCCCGTGTTATGAATCGTAAATTACATTAATGACAACTTCCCCAGTCAGAATTTCATATATAATATTAGCGACTTCATTTGTTTGCTTTACAATAAAATTCAGGCAGCAAATAGACATGATCTGTATAGACGCTTCTCAAATAGCAATAATGGATATGAAGTATTCACAGCTATGTCAATAGCCTAAAGCTTCTTCACTGCAGTGGTAATGACAGAACTAACATAGGAAGTCAAGTTCCTTCATTTAGAGATGATTTCCAATGGGAAATGTAATGATCGGGTCATGAGAAGTGTTTTCTGGGACACCAAGGTTTCTTTGTGAATACTATTATAAGGCATTGATAAATAATATGTAACATGGATTTTTATTTTAAATTCAATTAAATATATTACAGGTTAAAGGGGTACTACATTAATTCTGAGTTAATAGTTGGGGGTTCCTCGTTGAGGATCCTCAACTATTAGCCAGAGCTAAGAGTTGGCTACAGAGTATTTCTCTGTGTGGAGGACCTGTCACATCCAGGCATTATATGAACAACTTATTGATTTCACTGGGCACTGTGTAATGCTTCATTTGTCCTGTGGTGGCACTGCAGGGAAATTCAGTATTTACTGCTGGTTTCTCATGCAGATTATTGCTGATCACTCAGGATCCCAGCAGTAGGACTCCCTGTAATCTTTTTATCAAGAGAGCCTTCAAACAAATAGGAATTGTCTAAAGCAGACACCTTTAAAGTGGAAAAACATCTCTTCCCTAAAATTAAAAACTTGTATTGTGTTATTGAGTGCAGTGTTTTCTTCTTTCAGACTATAATTTTCCACTAAGTTATAGAATATATTTTTAGCAGCTCTGAAGTTTTCATTTAGTAACAGTCACCTAAGATTAATAGCAATCTTCAATCCCTACTTTCTAACCGCATCCTTTACGTTGAGATCACATTGCTTGTGTGAAATAAGAAGAAAAGGGTCTGCTATTTTACCCCAGAAATAGCGCCACTTTTGTCCATGGGTTAGGTTTGTTATTGCATCCTGGCTCTATAATTTTAGCTTACAGCAGTAGCGATCCAGGGTTATTCAACATATTCATTAGCATAAAATTTTTTAAAAGCTTGACCAATTATACCAGGGCATTATTATGGGGAGGACAAAAGAGAAAATTGCCCAGGAGCCTCCACTTCTTGGCGGTGCATAGGAGGAAATGTGTCATTCAGTGGCTGGAGGGCGGAGGATTGTAAATATATGATTATCATTGTAAGTATAACATTTAATTTCACAGAAACAACGACAAATGACTGACTAAGTGACAGACTGCTGAAATCAAACAAACACAGGCTGGGAGGGCAAAAACACTTAATTTTAAGAAGGCCAATTTCCCCAGGATGAGGGCGGCAATTCAGGATATAGACTGGGAAGAACTAATGTCAAATAATGGGACAAATCATAAATGGGAGATTTTCAAATCTACTTTGGGTAATTATAGTGCAAAATTTATTCCTATAGGTAACAAGTATAAACGACTAAAATTAAACCCCACATGGCTTACACCTTCTGTGAAAGGGGCAATACATGACAAAAAAGGGCATTTGAAAAATACAAATCTGAGGGTACATCTGTAGCCTTTGTAAATTATAAAGAGCTTAATAAAATTTGTAAAAAGGTAATAAAATCAGCAAAAATACAAAATGAAAGGCAGGTGGCCAAGGATAGTAAAACAAATTCCCAAAAATAATTTTGGTCCAAGCTAGGTTAAATAAAATAAATGTACACAAGGCCCCGAGACCAGATGGGTTACACCCTAGAGTTCCTAAAGAGCTTAGTTCAGATATTTCTGTCCCCCTCTTCATAATATTTAGAGGTTCTCTGGGGATTGGTATAGAGCCAAGGGACTGGCGCAAGGCAAATGTTGTGCCTATTTTCAAAAAGGGCTCTAGGTCTTCCCCGGGTAATTATAGACCAGTTAGCTTAATATCAATCGTGGGAAAAATGTTTGAGGGGCTATTGAGGGACTATATACAGAATTATGTGACAATAAATAGCATTATAAGTGACAGCCAGCATGGATTTACTAAGGACAGAAGTTGTTAGACCAACCTGATTTGTTTTTATGAAGAGGTGAGCAGAAGCCTAGACAAAGGGGCCCCTGTTGATTTAGTGTTTTTGGACTCTGCAAAGGCATTTGACACTGTCCCTCAGATGCCTAATGGGTAAATTAAGGACTATAGGTTTAGAAAGTAGAGTTTGTAATTGGATTGAGAATTGGCTCAAGGACCGTATCCAGAGAGTTGTGGTCAATGATTCCTACTCTGAATGGTCCCCGGTAATAAGTGGTGACCCCAGGGTTCAGTGCTGGGACCAATATTATTCAGCTTATTTATTAATGATATAGAGGATGGGATTAATAGCACTATTTCTATTTTTGCAGATGACACCAAGCTATGTAATATAGTTCAGACTATGGAAGATGTCCGTGAATTACAAGCTGCTTTGGACACACTAAGTGTTTGGGCGTCCACTTGTCAGATGAAGTTTAATGTAGATAAATGTAAAGTTATGCATCTGGGTACCAACAACCTGCATGCATCATATGTCCTAGGGGGCGCTTCTGGGAGAGTCACTTGTTGAGAAGGATCTGGGTGTACTTGTAAATCATAAACTAAATAACAGCATGCAATGTCAATCAGCTGCTTCTAAGGCCAGCAAGATATTGTCGTGTATTAAAAGAGACATGGACTCGCAGGACAGGGATATAATATTACCACTTTACAAAGCATTAGTGAGGCCTCATCTAGAATATGCAGTTCAGTTCTGGGCTCCAGTTCATAGAAAGGAGGAAAAATACAAAGAAGAGCAACGAAGAATCTAAGCTATGAGGAAAGATTAAAACAATTATACCTATTTAGCCTTGAAAAAAGACGACTAAGTGGGGACATGATTAATTTATATAAATATATGAATGGCACATACAAAAAATATGGTGAAATCCTGTTCCATGTAAAACCCCCTCAAAAAACAAGGGGGTGCTCCCTCCGTCTGGAGAAAAAAAGGGTTCAACCTGCAGAGGCGACAAGCCTTCTTTACTGTGAGAACGGTGAATTTATGGAATAGTCACCGCAGGAGCCGTCACAGCAGGGACAGTAGATGGCTGCAAAAAAGGCTTAGATCATTTCCTAGAACGAAAAAATATAAGCTCCTATGTGTAGAAATTTTTCCCTTCCCTTTTCCCATTCCTTGGTTAAACTTGATGGACATGTGTCTTTTTTCAACTGTACTAACTATGTAACTATGTAACTATGTGACTTCTTTATGATGTCCTCACATAAGGCAGCATAAATATATGACAGATCTGCTTTAAATTGTTGGCGGTTTCTGACAACATTGGTGGGATTTCATGACTTAACATTGTTTGTTGCCCGGATAATGTAGTCAGGTATCATAAGAAAATGTTGTAGAGGGCCCTGACTAAAGTTTTGCCCAGTGATCTAAAGGAACCGTGATCCAAGCCTTGCATTAAACTCTTTTTGAGTAACCATAGACTAATTTTCTAGAAAACACTACTGCCTGCCGATAGTATCTGAGATCCTTACTGCACCTTATGTATTATTATGTATTAAGAGCACTGAATAGATTGTTAGGTAACCAGTTCTTTCAACACAACTATATTAGCCAATCAGATCATAGTTTTTGGCTCCAATTTTTTTTTTCTTGTTAAAAAGACAATGACCCACAATGGTGAGACTCTGTTCCAATCCCTTTTCCTGGACACTGACAATTTCCCCTGACTTAAAGGGGTTGTACAGGATTATATAAAAAAAAATTCTGCTTTCTTCCCACTGTGCCAGTGTGTCTGGTATTGCAAATCAGCATCATTAACAGGCTTAGGCTTAGTTCACACTACCATTAATATACATTCACCTCTCAATTGTCAGAGGAAGAGAGGATTGAAATAATAAACGGAAAACAACGGTTCCGTTAGAATTACCATTGATTTCAATGGTAATTCATTTGTTACAGTTGATTTTCATTTGTCTCCGTTCGCTAGGTTTCCGTTTTTTTGACCGAAGCAAAAGTGCAATGTGCAGAACTTTTATTTCCGTAAAAAAAAACGGAAATCTAGCAAACGGAGACAAACGGAAAGCAACTGAAACAAAAGAATTACCATTGAAATCAATAGTAATTCTAACGGAGCCGTCGCTTTCCTTTTAATCTTTCGATCCTCTCTTCCTCTAATGGAAGAGAGGTAAACGCATACAACGCTAGTGTGAAAGAAGCCTTAGCTGCAATCATAAGAAACCTGTGAAAGGGTGTAGCGCTGTTTCTGGAAGAAAGCAGCCATGTTTTCTAATCCTGTACAACCTCTTGAAGAAACATATGTCACCTAGAGATTAGGCAAACTCTGTCAAGTTTGTGACTCAACAACCAATAAATTTCCTATTTAGCAGTTGTATTTGTCTAATATAACCCCTACCCGCACGAGTAAGTAACTATTCGTTGTCGCGGGAGGTTACTTCCTGCATGAGGACGTATAGTTACTGAGTTGTTTCCGGTGCACACTGTCGGGGATAGTGTGCACCGGGAACCGGGAGGTCAGCTGTCGCCTTTGCTGCTGATTTAGGTGAATTAACCCCTTAAATGCGGTGATCGGGTGCGATCGCCGCATTTTAGGGGTTTCTAGCATATCGGCAGACCGCGGTCTGAAATCGCGGGGTTTGACGATAGTTAGCATGTCAAACGGAAGCCAAGCAATGGCCTTCGTGTCTGCCATGGACGGAAGCCCTTCAGGACCACCCTCCGGCTGGTCCTGATAAGCTTCCTGTCAGAGTGATAGGAAGTTACTGTGTCGTTCCCGATGCACATTGTCGGCGACAGTGTGCATTAGGAACCGGGAGGTCAGCTGTCCCCGTTAGCTGACACTCCAGTGTTACCGATCAGCGGTTCATCGCCGCTGATTTCGGCAATTGACTCATTAAATGTGGCGCTCGATTGCGATCGCCGCATTTAGGGGGTTTGTAGCACATCAGCAGCCTCCATGCAATCGTGGGGGTTGCTGATGCTTGTGATGGCATCCGGAGGCCAGACCCTCCGGGTCTGCCATGTATGGAAGCCTATGAGGACCAGACTCTGGCTGGTCCTCATAGCCTAGCTGTCAGAGTGACTGTGACGTCACACTGACAGTTGGAGTACATTACACTACCTAGGTAGTATAATGTATTCTAGCAGCGATCAGAGGTGCAGGTAAAAAGGAAAAAAAAAAGGAAAAAAACGTAATAAAAATGTTTTATAAAAGTGTAAAAATAAAAGGTTTTTTTTCCTATAATAAGTCATTTATTATAGAAAAAAAATTAAAACGTTAAAAAAAAGTACACATATTTGGTATCACCGTGTTCGTAACGACCCAAACTATGAAACTATAATGTTATTCTTCCCGCACGGTGAACACCGCAAACAAAATAAGCAAAAAACGATGCCTATTTTTGGTCACCACCCCTTCCAAGATATAGAATAAAAAGTGATCAAGAAGTCGCATTTACTCCAAAATAATACCAATACAAACTACAACCCGTCCCGCAAAAAACAAGACCTCCCACAGCTTTTTGGACTAAAAAATAAGAAAGTTACATCTCTCAGAATATGGTGTCTCAGAAAATAAATTATTTTATAGAAACGTAATTTTATTGTGCAAAAAAAAAAATTATACACATATGGTATCGCCATAATCATGCCGACCCGCAGAATAAAGTAAAATTTTATTTATTGCGCACGGTGAACGCTGTAAGAAATAAAGAATTTAAAACGCCAAAATCGCTGTTTTTTGGTCATCTTAGCTCTAAAAAAGATGTAATAAAAAGTGATCAAGAATACCAATAAAAGTTACAGCTCGTTCTGCCAAAAATAAGCCCCACATCGCTCAATCGACCAAAAAATAAAAAAGTTCTACCTCTCAGAATGTGATGATACAAAACTATTATTTATTTTTTTTAACAAATAGTCTTTTCTTTGTAAAAGTAGTAAAATATAAAAAACCTATATAAATTTGGTATCACCGTAATCGTATTGAAGCGCAGAATAAAACTAACATTGTCGTTTTTACCGCACGGTGAAAGACGTAAAAACAAAACTCCAAAAACAATGGAGGAATCACAGTTTTTTCCAATTTCAGCCCGCAAATAATTTTTTTCCGTTTCCCAGTACATTTTATGGCACTTTAAATGGTGTTAATAGAAACTACAACTCTTCCCGCAAACAATAAGCCCTCACACCGCTCTATTGACGGAAAAATAAAAACGTTATGGCTCTTGGAAGGCGGGAAGTGAAAAACGAAAATGAAAAAGCAAAAAAGGATCAGTCCTGAAAGGGCTAATGAATTTCTAATAAAAAAAACATTTATGACCACATATGGGGTATTGTTGTACTCGAGAGAAATTGCTTTACAAATGTTGGGGTGCTTTTTCTCTTTTATCCCTTGTGAAAATTAAAAAAATTAAACATTTTAGTGGACAAAAATGTTGATTTTCATCTTCACAGACTAATTCCACTAAATTCTGAAAAAAAACTGTGGGTCAAAATGCTAACTATACCCCTAGAAAAATGCCTTGAGGGGTGAAGTTTCCAAAATGGGGTCACTTTTGGGGGGGGGGGGGGTTCGACTGTTTTGGCACCACAAGACCACTTCAAACCTGACATGGTGCCTAAAATATATTCTAAATAAAGGAGGCCCCAAAATCCACTAGGTCTTCCTTTGCTTCTGAGGCCGGTGTTTCAGTCCATTACCACACTAGGGCCACATGTGGGATATTTCTAAAAACTGCAGAATCTGGGCAATAAATATTGAGTTACATTTCTCTGGTAAAACCTTCTGTTTTACAAAAAAAAATGTATTACAAATGAATTTCAGCAAAAAAAATTTAATTTGTAAATTTCACCTCTACTTTGCTTTAATTCCTGTGAAACGCCTAAAGGGTTAAAATACTTTCTGAATGTGGTTTTGAATGCTTTGAGGGGTGCAGTTTTCAAAATGGGGTGATTTATGGGGACTTTCTAATATATAAGGCCCTCAAAGCCACTTCAGAACTGAACTGGTCCGTGATATAAAATAGCCTTTTGAAATTTTCTTGAAAATATGAGAAATTGCTGCTAAAGTTCTAAGCCTTGTAACGTCCTAGAAAAATAAAAGAATGTTCAAAAAACGATGCCAATCTAAAGTAGACATATGGGGGATGTTAACTAGTAACTATTGTGTGTGGTATTACT
The DNA here is from genome assembly GCF_050947455.1 of Rhinoderma darwinii. Taxonomy (NCBI): domain Eukaryota; kingdom Metazoa; phylum Chordata; class Amphibia; order Anura; family Rhinodermatidae; genus Rhinoderma; species Rhinoderma darwinii. Next base: position 463,705,720 of record NC_134688.1, on the reverse strand, counting down.
ATCTGTTTTACAAGTAGATACATTTAAATTTAGAAAAATGCTAATTTTTGCAAATTTTCGCTAAAATTTTACGTTTTTCGCAAATAAATATTGAATTTATCAACCAAATTTTTTCGCTAACATAAAGTACAATATGTCACGAGAAAACATTCTCGTAATCGCTTGGATAGGTAACAGCATTCCAAAGTTATTACGACATAAAGTGACACATGTCAGATTTGAAAAAATCATCTGTGTCCAGAAGGCCAAAACAGGCTGCGTCCTGAAGGGGTTAAGGCAATAAGAAGAAAGAACCAGGGCTTGCTATGATCGTGACCAGTCGCAGCAAAATATATGAACTGTCCGTTCTAGAACAACTCACCAGGTCTTACAGATGTCAGCGAACTTCATAGTCCTGATATTTTAAGACTTTTCGGACCCAGTATCGCAGAAACGAAAATCCTCTATCTCAATAGGCTATTTGCACGACAACGAGATTAGGTTTCAACTCCTCTATCCAGCGAAACTTCAGGTGACGGATAATGGCAGCTCACTTTCGTATTGCCGATGATATCAACCCTGAGTAAAGCTAAATACACAGGTAACGGGTTTGCGGCGAAAATCTTCCACAGCCAATATGCATTAAATACACAGCGGCAAATCCACAGCAAATCATTTCTCTTATGTGGAAAAAAGCAGCATACCCACATTACCAATCCCCTGGTGCAGTGGAAAACCCGGCTCCAACGATGACGTGTCGATACATGTGACCATCATCGCTGGAGGCCGGTAAACAGAGGCCGGCGGGGGACCATGAAAGCATCACCACTGGAGCGGCAGCGCCTTGGTATGGTGAATATACTGCTTTTTATTTTTATTTTAAACTATTATCTGCACCCGTGGATCCGCAGCAAAATCGGTAGCACCAGGATTTGATTGCAGATTTTAACATCCCTATTAATGTCAATAGGGAAAATCTACAATAAACCCGTGGTCATTCCACAGCAAGAATTAACATGCTGCGAATGTGATGTAATGATATCTAAAATGAAGTCATTTGCTATTAGTTGCTTGGCTTTTGAGATGTTTAAAGGGATTTTAAGGAAATTTTCCACCAGGTGCAGCCTGAACTGGATCCTATCAAAACTCCAGAAGTGAAACATGCTACCGATGTGTTTATGGGTAAGGAGGATTTATTATTTATTGTAAATGGAGCAAAGGAGGAAGATTTTTTTGTGATCCCCTATGAGGAGGGGGCTTGGGTGAGGAAAAACGTTAAAACATTTTTTGACATGTCATAGTGACATGTCAGAAGTTTTGACCATTGGCAGTCCGAGCACTGAGACCCCCACCAATCGCTTTGTTTCTGATTGGCTTTCTTCGGAGTGGTGTACGGGCTCAATAGAAAGTTTATAAGTCCGTACACCACTCGCTCGGCTTGCTGAGGAAAGCCGATCAGAAATCAAGCAGCACAGCGCTCACCCGAGCACTTCTGCTGCTTAATTTTAGTGATACATGGGGGTTGTACTGCACAGACCCCCACCGATCAAAACTTCTGACATGTCACTATGACGTCAAAAGTTTTTTAAAAGCATAGTTAAAAAAAAAAAATTAGTTCATGATAATAGGTAATTGCTAGTAAATTTCTTCCCCCATCCAGGAAGGGAGAAGTGAACGCTGATCTCCTGCATACCTCGGAGGCCGGAAGAGAAAAACAATCATCTGACATTTTCCTCCCTCAATGAACTGCACATGCCATGAACTCGAAGCCGTAATACTAGCAGTGAAGAGTGCAATTCGCACCTATCCCAGAGCAGAAAAAGGAGTAGGCAGTTACCTAGGGCACTATTGAGGGTGGGGGTGCAATTTATCACCAGCATAAATCTCTCTACTTCCCTGATAGTTTGCTACAATTTATCAGTGTAAGGCCTCATCACACGATCATAGTGGTGTGCACGAACCGTGATTTGCGGCTCGGACGCCCCGCAGAATGTCACCCGCGGCTGCCCGCAAATCGTGCACATGGCCGCGTGCATTCATTTCTATGAGCCTGGACCGAAAAATACGGCCGTAATAAGACATGTCCTATCTTTTTGCGGTCCAGGCTCCTGGGCAATGCATGGACCGTGGAAACCAGGGTCGTGTGTATGGGCCCATTGACATGAATGGGGCCACAATTCACTCCCAGATTTGCAGGTCAATTGCGGCCGCAAAAATACGTTTGTGTGCATGAGGCCTAACAGTGTATCAGCGTACAATGTATTAGCATGGAGTCCAGGCTGTTTAACTCACAAAGGTTTGCTTAGGCTGGATACATTGTAAACTGCAGCTGTATGAGCAGGACTAGGTCTGTACAGTTCTTTAGTCTCTGTTTGTAGTGAAGACCGTGTTCATCCACTAATTTTACATTAGAAAAAGAGAGCAAAAAAAACCGCAAACATAGTAGTAGATCACCAATTCCATATAGCACATACCAAAAAAACATTATATTTAATAAAACCAAAATTGAAAAAACACTTAAAACCCAGTCAATGATGATGTACTCTGCCTGTTTCACTGGTACAATTCCAATTGAAACAAACCAACCCCACTCTCTTGCTCCCTAATATATTCTGGCTCGCTAGGGAGACAGACTGACCACCCACTTCACCCCTTCTAAGATCTCCTCACAGGTAAATCGCTGCCACACATCAATCCCCGTATGGGGCCGGAAGCTATAACAATAAATATCACAAACTGCTTCCCATAGGATAATACTATTGATGTAAAATCATTACACTATATACCCCACAAGTGTAGCATAAAATCAAACAAATCACATGGTTGACCAATTACCTTTATCCAACGCGTTTTGTCATCACGACTTTATCAGGGTTGTAGTAACGTAACCTGGCATTACTTGATGTGTATTTAACCCTCCCTTTCACTTTCATTATTTACATGCATGTCTACAGACCGAAAAACCATAGCAAATAGCAAATAACCATTATATAGAATATATATATATATATATATATACATATACCGGTATTACAACTAGACGACAGAAATATACACTACTGTGCAAAAGTTTTAGGCAGTGGTGGCAAAAATGCTGCAAAATAGGAATGCTTTTAAAAATAGAAGTGCTAATAGTTTTTTTTTATCAATTAACAAAATGCAAGGTGAATGAACAGAGAAGTAATGAAAATCAAATCAATATTTGGTGTGACAACACTTCGCCTTCAAAACAGCATCAATTCTTCTCTGTACACTTGCACAAAGTCATGGATTTTGTAGGATTATCGTCAGGTGTACGATAAACCAAAAAATTGTTAATGATCATCATTTTCATATGTAGGCATTTTCATGAAAGACAGTCATTAACTGTAACAGAAACAGCTGTGTAGGAGGCTTAAAACTGGGTGAGGATCAGCCAAACTCTGCTACAAAGGTGAGGTTGTGGAAGCTAGATTCATGTCACAGGTCCACCATGGCAAGACTGAGCACAGCAACAAGACACAAAGTAGTTATACTGCATCAGCAACATCTCTCCCAGGCGAAGATTTCAAAGCAAACTGGGGTTTCAAGATGTGCTCTTCCGTGTGCCGCCCGTTTTTGACAGATCCGTTGCCCTAGCAACGGCAGGTCGTGCCAAAGTTCACAGACTGGGACATGTGTCAAGTTCAAATAAAGTTCAATACCTTCTGTTTTCAAAACGGAAACACGGAAGCGAAACGGAAGCACAACGTCCGTTTAAAACAGAAACACGGAAGGGACGCTGAGTACACACAGAAACCACACGGATACCAAAACGGTTTCTGCTGAGGACGTACTGTGGGTGTGCAGCAGATCTGCATGAGGAGTAGCCCCTTTGTCGTTGAATGGGGTTTATCCTCTGCTTTTTCGTGCAGAATCCGCTACTTATGTGCACAGCTTATTTTCTTTCTGCGGTGGGGACAAAAATCGCAGAAATATTCCATATCATGTGAATGGGGTTGCAGAAACCCCATTTACATGCATGGGATGCGAATTGTCATCGGATTTGACTCAGTCTAACCCGACACGTGTGAACGAAGCCTAAATCTCTCTACTCTCCTGATAGTTTGCTACAATGTATCAGTGTAAGGCCTTATTCAGATGAACGTATTATACGTACGTGTGACAGCCTGTTTTTTTTAACGTCCGTGACACAGTTGCATGTTTTTCAATGGGACTGTTCTCATGGCGTTGTTTTAACGGACCGTGTAAAGGGCCCATTAAAAAATAGGACGTGTCCCATTTTCATCCGTTTTCACAGATCCCTCAATAGACTCAAGTCTATGAGTGATCCGTGAAAACGGGTCCTGCACGGGTGCAACTCGTCCGAGTTTGCTCTCGTTCGTGTGAATCTGGTCTAAGTAAAATGTTACCATTCCGTTTAACACACAATATTGTCTAGGCTGGATATATCTGGACCCCCATGGGTCTAATGAACAAAACTTTATTTACCATAGAACCCTATGGTGATCTGCATTTTGTAGGAAAGATCAGATTGGGTCCCCGCATCCTTTCCATGACCCTTGGCCCAACTTCCCTTGTCTACTTTGCTTACAATGCAATTCCTCTAGAAAGAGAAGAGTCCTGCACAGGTTCTCACCAGCAAAGGGGTCGAGATTAACCAGAGTTGGGCCCCTTTTCTCCAAGGGCCCCTTAGAAGCCGCATGGTCTGCCTAACCCTGGTTCTCTTTCACATATGCCACTTTAATATACATTGTAGATCTGTATTTTTTACCACTTACTAAAATACCTAACAGAAAACCCATTATATTATTTCCTTCTTCTTGCTTTTTGGGTATTTACATATTTTAAGTTTTTTCTTCAATAATATAACCTCTCTACCGACTCTTGTAACCATGTGCAAAGTGCACATTTCCATTAAAATGCAGAATAATATCCATCTTGGCCATGGACCCTCATCTGGAATAGTTTCGCTGAGAATATAATTCCTCTCTGCTCTGTCAGCCCTCACAAAGACTTATTTTACGCAAAACCTACATTTGAATTTTGGTGATTTATTCAAACTGAGTTTTCTGTGTACACTGCTGTAAATGAATACGAAAAATTGCTTTTTTGGCTTTAGTCTTCCTGAAAATCATTTTAACAGTTGCAGAGCTAAAGTGTTTTTGAAAGTACATCGAGATTTTATTTTTCCACATCACATCCATGTGCACGCGGATCCTGAAAGAAATCTGTTGTTCTTACACTTGTGTTAGAAGAAACTTTGTATCGACCATAAGAACTCCGCGCTTCAATAGTGAAAACTTTTATTGCAAATTTGATTTATATTATTGATTTATTTAGAAAGTAAAACCTCCTCTATTCTTTAAGGCCCGGATCACACACACCGTTTGTAGAAGGTTTTTTTTTCGGAACCAAAGCCAGAAGTGAATCTAAAAATTAGGAAAAGTATAAAGAAAAGACTGATACATCTTCTTTTTTCTGTCTAGTCCTGTGTTTGGCTAAAAAAAACGGTGCCAAAAACTGCACCAAAAACTGTGATCCAAGTCTAAAGGAGACACTCCAATCTTTTTAATAGACATATACCGACCGGACTCTAGGATCGCTGTCTAGCTGTGGAATAGGACCCGATTCTTTATTTCTAGTTCCTATAAGTATCAATTAGGGTATGTTCACACGGCCTATTTACGGACGTAATTCGGGCATTTTTGCCCCATATTACGTCCGAAAATAGCGCCTCAATATTGCTGACAAACATCTGCCCATTGAAAGCAATGGGCAGACGTTTGTCTGTTCACACGAGGCGTAATTTACGCGCCGCTGTCAAATGACGGCGCGTAAATAGACGCCCGCGTCAAAGAAGTGACCTGTCACTTCTTTGGGCGTAATTGGAGCCGTTATTCATTGACTCCAATGAATAGCAGCGCCAATTACGACCGTAATTGACGCGGCGTTCAAGCGCCTGCACATGCCGTTACGGCTGAAATTACGGGGATGTTTTCAGGCTGAAACATCCCCGTAATTTCAGCCGTTACGGACGCCCTCGTGTGAACATACCCTTATACAATTCATTATAGACACATACAGATCAAAAGGGACAAGAAAATCAAAGGCATATTCGAGGATAAAAACATAAAAAAGCTCAATAAAGCAAACCTACCTAAGATTATCTCCTTAGTTCTGTTGATTACACCATTTCTGTCTCCATGGGTAGGCTATGCTAGTCAAGACCGGCTTTTGGCGTGTGCAAACTGTGCCATCACACGGGGGTTAAAAGAGGCACCACAGATAGCTTGGCACCAGAGGCTCGTAACCAATAGTAATATTAATTGTATCGACAGTGTATAGTACTGGTATTAGATTACTTTATACATGGTCACTGTATCGGTATTATTTGAGCACTGCATTTTGTGGCCCTGTTACTTAGGCACTGCGTAGTACATTATTTTTGCAGTGTATGGTGGCAAAAGCACTGACTGTAAGGCCCTGTTCACACAGAGTATTTTGTAGGCAGAAAATTCTGCCTGTAAAAATTAGCTCAGGTTTTTTTCAGGTGGTTTTGCACCACAGGCGTTTTTTGGCGCATTTTTTTACTCAAATTTTGTCGCTTTTTTTGCCACGTTTTTTCTACCCCTTTCTTCACCAGGCAAAGGAAAAAAACACAAGCATTTTTTGGCCATTAAACGCGTACAAAAACGCCCGGCCTTTCGCTGCATTTTTTTTCCGTCTCCCATTAATTTCAATGGGGTTTTTGAGGCGGAAAATGCCTCAATATAGGACATGTCGCTTCTTTTTCCCGCCAGCGGTTTTTTCCACTCAATCAATGGGATGTAATTTCGGCAGCTTTTTGCAGCGTTTTTTGCTGCGGTTTCTGCTACAAAAAAACATGTAAAATAAACTCTGTGTGAACAGGGATTAAAGGATTGTAGTTTAGGCCACTGAATTATTTGGCCAACATATGGCACAGTTAATTAAACACTATATGGAATAGTTAATTGTACAGCCGTACACCACATGGGGGGGCACAACGAAAGATACCGCACAGTGCACCATTTAATGTAAGGCCGGCCTAAGGGTAAGTAATAGTAGCTGATAGAACTATGTGTGTCTGTTTCGTGCTCATAACTAGATAATTCCCACAGCTCTTTTCCTGGTATTTGGTCGTGGGCACATCCTTTTTCTCCAGCACCGTGCCGAACATTCTTGCCGTCCTTCTTCCTACACAGTCTTCTCCCTGCCTGTTTTATGACCTGCACTTAGCCCTCTTGCACACGACCGAGTGCCACCTGGCCCATTTTTCGCAGCAGCCGAGTGCCATAGTTTTCACTGACCTATTCACTTCAGTCGGCGAATCGGGTTGAAAAGTTCTTCCACACCAAACTCGCCCACCAACCAACCAACCAACCAACCATGTCTTTATGGACCTTGTGCACTGGGGCCAGTCATGCTGGAACAGAAAAAAGCCGAACCCCAAACTGTTCTCACAAAGTTGGAAGCTTCAATTCTACAAATGTCTTGTGTGCTGAAGAATTAAGATTTCCCTTCACTGGTACTAATGGGCCGACCCCTGAAAAACACCCCCATAATATTATCCCTCCACCACCAAACATAACAGTTTGGGGAACATGGCGCAGACTATATCTTCTCTACTTGCCCCCTGCTTAATTTTTACACAGGTTGACATTGGAAAAAGCAACATATAGCCATTATATAGAAGAGTGGTGGTCAACCAGCCATATTATGGGGGCCTCATATGCAGCCCTTAACCATATCAGAGGGCCACATATTATGTCCTAACTAGGTTGGGATAGGGTTTATCCGGTTCAGGACCGGGCTATTTTGAGGCTTCAGGATCAGACACCGTTTAGCCATTTTTAGCACTCAGTTAAACGGCTATAACATTTTTATTTGTTGGGCTAGCGACGTGATTTTTGCAATGTTTTTTCCGTAGACAATGCAGGTTTCTTTTTTTTATCTTTTTTATACACATCCTTTTTGCTATTTTGGAATTTTTAGGCTTAAAGTTTGAAAATAATAGTGAAAAAATAAGCTTTTTTTATGTTTTAGCTATTTTTTCTGGTAATAACATAGTTTTACCCTAAAATAGACCTTTTATTTGTGATCGTCATTGTCTACCGTAAGTTTTAATATGTAACATGTCTATATTAGGGTAATTGGCTCAGGGCTAGCGTTACGACAATGATTGGCGGGGTGGAACGTTTTTTTTTGGGGTGGGTATTTTATGTGTATTTATTATACATTTTTTTTGCACTTTACTTTTATTTTTTTATTACTATGGTCTGTCCCTCAAAGGTCAGAAAAGACCTTTCGGGGACTTTATATATATTTTTTCTTTCTTTTACACCATAAATTTCCACTGTAACTGGGGCTGCACAGCAGGGAAATCAGCCCTCTCATCAGCCCTAGTGACTATGGTCACTAATAGGGCTGTGCTGGGTCTAGTAAGACCCAACAGCAGTCTGCCACTAATGGCATCCCGGCGATCATGTGACCAGTCACATGATCACCGGGACCAATAGAGACAGCGGCGTGGCCGTTGCGTCTATTCCTATACACAGCGCTCAAAGAGATCGGAGAAGACAGAAACAGCGAAACCTGCTTCTATCTTCTCCTCAGGGTCCCCGGCAGTCACTGACAGCCAGAGACCCGACATTCAGATCGCTCGGGCAGCAAGTTAAAACCCGCGCCGTAAATAGTCTATGGCGCGGGTTTTAAGGACCCTGACCGCTGGCCGTAAATACACATCCAGCAGTCGGGAACTAGTTAAACAGCTAAATTTGTCAGATAACAGCACCTCTGTTCTCTATGATCAGACAAAGTGCTCAGTACACAGGGGCACTCCCGCCTGATCATTAAAGGGGTTGTTCAGGATTAAAAAAACACATCACTGCTTTCTTCCATAAACAGCGCCACACCTGTCCACAGGTTGTGTCTGGTATTGCAGCTCTGATCTGTTAACTTCAATGGAATTGAGTAAAACCCCTTTAGCTTGTGAAGGGAATGTATTTCTATGCAGCTAGATTGTCCTGTGGCCTAAGCGGGACAGCACACATACGAAGGTTGCATAAGGCTCTGGGCATTACTGATAAAAAGGCGACATAGAATTGTGTCTGAAATATTTAACTGGAACTGCCTCCTCTGACCTAAACCATGAACAAAAATCAATATCAGGACCTCTTTATAAAAACTGTTTGCCTTACAGATAATGGTAAGACCTCCCCAAACACACCTGCTCTTCCGCCGCCATTGGAGCCTGGTAACTGCAAACATTACAGGCCCCTGAGCCGGAGCGATCAGGAGATAAAGAGAGGTTGGTAGCTTACTACATGACGGAGGAGGCTTAAGAAAAGTCAAGGTGTGTTCAGATACCGGCTCCAAGAGAATAACACCATCCTTCTTAGTCAGCGCCATGTGTATCCTCTCTATTATATTTTAAGCTCCCCTCAGCTTTGCATATTTACCCAATCATCCCAGAACACAACGCCAAGGATGTGTATCAGCAGTTCACAGATAATCTATATTTTCCTTGTATTATCACACTTGAGGCGTGTGAAATAAATGCCCCAGTTGCACCTTCTATACTCAATTATTCGACATATTAAATTGTCGGTAGGCAAAATTATTTCATTTGACGCAGTCTATATTTATAATACGTCACAGGACTAGGTCTAGTAGTGTGCGCATAAATGGACCAATCAGGAATGGATGTGACGAGATTTAAGGTAATGATTTTATGGTATATCAACCTATATCATCAATCATAAAATAAAATCTCCAGGAATGTCCGGAGAGGAAAACGAAATATTGAAAAAGTTCAAATCTTTTTAAGGATTTACAAAAAAAGATTATTTGACACTTATATATCACACTTATGTCCTCATGAAAAGAAATAGCATGAACATATTCAGTATAACTACAATTGTAACAACCTGTACTGTAAATACAAAAAGTTATTTAGGTGTTAAAAACATTACAAAAACAATGTTGTGATTTTTGTTTTTCTACCGGTTTTTACATTTCTAATTATATCAGTGGTCTAGGAATGTCTACGTATGTACGTCAAAAAATGAAGGGAAACACAAAATAGACTAAAAGACGACAAGGGGTAAAGATGGAAACATTTCCATCCATAAAAGAGCTATCAGGGGATACAAAAGGAAAAACATCTCAATATATCTGTTTACACTCCTGCATGATGAGGGACAACACGTTACATGAGTGCGCCAGTCACAGCCCGATGTAGTAACACCGCTATGGTTGACAAATCACAACAGAGGAACGTGATTGGCCAGCCTGCTCACCAGACTGTTGCAGGAGTGTAAAAAGTTGTGGCTGTGGACCTAAACAGCGGGAACGATAAAGAATGAAATAAGTATCTTAAAAATGTTAGATTTCGATTTTTAGCATTTTGGGCAATTAACTTTTTTTTGCCCCATGCACACGATTGTAAAAAAAAACCACACAATTGCGGACCGCAATACAGTCCGCAATTACAGACCCGTCCGGTTCTATTAGCTGCGGACATTTTTCAGTATCGCTATGGAAGGGTGTCTGTGCCATAGAACTGTAGAAATATGGAGCATGTCCTATTTTTCGTTTTTTTGCGGGCCGTGCTCACATACTTTGTACGCGAGCACGGCACAAAAATGCGGCCCGCGGGTGTCGGTGGCCGGCCGTGCCCGCAATCACGGGGCGTGGTTACGGGCACAGCCGTGTGCCTAAGGACTAAGACAAACGTTTTCTGGAGAAATGTATGCACCAGCCAGCTGCTTCCCTTAGTGAGAAAGAGTTTGAAAAATATGCAAGCAGCCTTAGGACTAAGAAAGGGCAATATTAGTTTTGTTTTAAAAAGATTGATTTATCAGAGACAACCCATTTCAAAATGCGGCCACCGGGATGATGGGCTCATTGCCCCTTGTCCCGCGCCCGGCAAAGAGCTGATTTTGCTGGCGGTAGCCATGGCAAGCCAGGAATTTGTAGTATTACATGGTGGCTATTCAGGTAATACAAGGATGAGTCCACCAGAACAGAAGCCGCTCATACAGAGTAGCTGTCCGTTTCGGCTCATAGAGAGGGATCCCGAGTGGGCACGACCTCTATGCTGTCCATATGCCCTAATAGGGTATATGGATAGGGGTTGTGTTCAGAAAACAAACCCTTTAAGCCCTCGCAAACCCAATTTAATGAACTATATTTTTGTAAGTTGAGAACTTTTTGAACTTTGACAATTTCCTTGCTGCTGGATGATGATGTCTACTGTCGTTCCATATTTAGTACTATGCCTTAGGTGTCAGCAGTACAGTCCTATAGGTTCCTTTGAGCTGCAGTGGTGTAATATTCCGCTTGCTCCTCTGGTATTGACTGATTTGGACCACACTTCTGTATGATGTCTACCTGCTTTCACGTCTGCCCATGTTTTGAAGACTAAACTCTGCCAGCCCTGACCTAAATTTTTGTTATGACCTGACCAAACACTTCCTGCCCTGCTCAACCACAACTATGCCCATTGATTTGGTCCATTGCTGTTAGGGATCTGCCAGGTACTACGTCTAGATATACTCCTGGGATTAATCAATCCACACCTGAGGCCAGACCTGTTCGACTGACACCATCTCCCACCAACCAGGGTGGCAGGCTCAGGAGTGGGAGAGCCTATCGCGGCCTGATCAGTTGGAGTTAGCTCCGCCCCCTGTCCTTTATTACCTGCCGTGTTCTCTTCCTCAGTGCTTGTAATTCTTCTGGATTCCTGGCCTCACTGCTGCTTGCTCCAGCCTGCTTCTGCCGTGCTTCTGCCTTGCTGCAGTTCTGCTTAACCTGCTTTGCTTTGCCCCTGGCTTGCTTCCTTCTCCGTGCTCACTTTGGTATACTCCACTTCATCCTGGTCCTGACTACTCATTCACCGCTCCGTTTCCTCGCGGCGTTCCGTGGCTACTGCCCCTTCCCTTGCGTGTTCCCTGTTTGTTCTCCCGTGCACTTAGACAGCGTAGGAACCGCCGCCCAGTTGTACCCCGTCGCCTAGGGCGGGTCGTTGCAAGTAGGCACGGACAGGGCGGTGGGTAGATTAGGGCTCACTTTCCCTTCACCTCCTTCCTGCCATTACATAATTACAAGCCCCTACCTAGTCTACCATTTCTCCTACGCTGACGCTATCATGGACCCCCTTGAGACCCTGACCCAGCAGATGCAGGTCCTCTCCCTACAGGTCCAGGCCCTGGCCCAGAGGGTCAACCAGGGTGACGCTGCCTTAGTAGTACCCCTCACCTCACCTCTAGAACCCGACCTCAAGTTACCTGACCGGTTCTCAGGGGACCGTAAGACGTTTCTCTCCTTCCGGGAGAGTTGCAGACTGTATTTCCACCTAAAACCCCACTCCTCAGGTTCCGAGAACCAGCAGATGGGTATCATCATATCCCGACTCCAGGAAGGGCCCCAAGAGTGGGCCTTCTCCTTGGCTCCTGACGCCCCCGAACTTTCCTCTGTTGATCGTTTTTTCTCTGCCCTCGGACTCATTTACGACGAGACTGACAGGACTGCTTTAGCCGAGAGTCAGCTGGTGACCTTACGTCAGGGTAGGAGACCGGTTGAGGAATACTGTTCTGATTTTAGAAAGTGGTGCGTAGCTTCTCGGTGGAACGATCCGGCCCTAAGGTGCCAGTTTAGGTTAGGATTATCTGACGCCCTGAAGGATCTGCTGGTTAGCTACCCCTCTTCTGACTCCCTTGAACAGGTTATGGCCCTAGCAGTACGACTTGACCGACGTCTCAGGGAACGTCAGCTTGAACGCTTCAATGTGCTCCCCTCTGACTTTTCTGCGATCCCCCCCGAGGTCCCATCTCCTCTTCCCTCCACGGAGGACTCGGAGGTACCTATGCAAGTCGGGGCCTCCATGTCCCCTCGACAACGTAGGGAGTTTTGCAGAATGAATGGTCTCTGCTTCTACTGTGGGGACGACAAGCATCTACTGAACACCTGTCCCAGGCGCAAGAATAAGAAGCCGGAAAACTTCCGCGACTAAGTTATCATCGGGGAGGTCACTTGGGCGCACAGGTATTTCCCGTTAATGTGAAACGCAATCAAATTTTGCTTCCCTTTCAGGTCTTGTTTGCTGGCCGGTCTGCCACGGGCAGTGCTTTCGTGGATTCTGGCTCATCTGCTAATATCATGTCTGTGGAATTTGCTATGTCTCTAAAGATGCCTTTTATTGATTTACCTTATCCTATCCCTGTAGTAGGTATCGACTCAACTCCCCTTGCTAATGGTTATTTTACTCAGCATACTCCTGTTTTTGAACTCCTGGTTGGCTCCATGCATTTGGAGCAGTGCTCTGTACTGGTGATGCAGGGATTATCGTCTGATCTGGTATTAGGTCTTCCCTGGTTGCAGTTGCATAATCCCACGTTTGATTGGAATACTGGGGATCTCACCAAATGGGGTAGTGAATGTCTTATGTCATGTCTTTCTGTTAACTCTATTTCTCCCCGGGAGGAGGTAAACACGCTTCCTGAGTTTGTTCAGGACTTCGCCGATGTGTTTTCTAAGGAGGCCTCCGAGGTGTTGCCCCCCCATAGAGATTACGATTGCGCCATCGATTTGGTGCCTGGTGCCAAGCTTCCTAAGGGTAGGATATTTAATCTTTCATGTCCTGAACGTGAAGCTATGAGGGTGTATATCCAAGAATGCCTGGCCAAGGGTTTCATTCGCCCCTCGACTTCTCCTGTAGGTGCTGGCTTCTTCTTCGTGGGGAAGAAGGATGGTGGTCTTAGGCCGTGCATTGATTATCGTAACCTGAATAAGGTCACCGTAAGGAACCAGTACCCACTTCCTTTGATTCCGGATCTTTTTAATCAGGTTCAGGGAGCCCAATGGTTTTCTAAGTTCGATCTACCGGGGGCATATAACCTTATCCGCATCAAAGAGGGGGATGAGTGGAAAACTGCGTTCAACACACCCGAGGGTCATTTCGAATACCTGGTCATGCCCTTTGGGTTGTGTAATGCCCCTGCTGTCTTCCAGAATTTTATTAATGAAATCCTGAGAGATTACCTGGGTAATTTTCTTGTTGTGTACCTTGATGACATACTGGTGTTTTCCAAGGACTGGTCCTCCCACGTGGAGCATGTCAGGAAGGTGCTCCAGGTCCTTCGGGAGAATAATCTGTTTGCTAAGACTGAAAAATGTGTCTTTGGGGTACAGGAGATACAATTTTTAGGGCAAATCCTCACTCCTCATGAATTCCGCATGGACCCTGCCAAGGTTCAGGCTGTGGCGGAATGGGTCCAACCTGCCTCCCTTAAGGCGTTACAGTGTTTTTTAGGGTTCGCCAACTATTACAGGAGATTTATTGCCAACTTCTCGGTCGTCGCTAAGCCTCTTACGGACCTTACTCGCAAGGGTGCTGATGTCCTCCATTGGCCCCCTGAGGCCGTCCAGGCCTTTGAGACCCTCAAGAAGTGCTTTATCTCGGCCCCCGTGCTGATTCAGCCCAACCAAGAGGAGCCATTTATTGTGGAGGTTGACGCATCCGAGGTGGGAGTGGGGGCCGTCTTGTCCCAGGGTACCAGCTCCCTCGCCCATCTCCGCCCCTGTGCTTACTTCTCTAGGAAGTTTTCGCCCACGGAGAGTAACTATGATATTGGCAACCGCGAACTTCTAGCCATTAAATGGGCTTTTGAAGAGTGGCGGCACTTCCTGGAGGGGGCCAGACACCAGGTAACGGTCCTTACGGATCACAAGAATCTGGTTTTCCTACAATCGGCCCGGAGGCTTAATCCTAGACAAGCTCGGTGGGCACTATTCTTTACCAGATTTAATTTCTTGGTTACCTATAGGGCAGGGTCCAAGAATATTAAGGCTGATGCTCTGTCACGTAGTTTCATGGCCAATCCTCCTTCCGAGAAGGATCCTGCTTGTATTTTACCCCCTGGTATAATCGTTTCTGCCACGGATTCTGATTTAGCTTCTGATATCGCGGCTGATCAGGGTGCAGCTCCCGGGAACGTCCCTGGGGACAAACTGTTTGTTCCCCTGCAATACCGGCTAAGGGTACTCAGGGAAAACCATGACTCCGCTCTATCTGGTCATCCTGGCATCTTGGGCAACAAACACCTCATTACCAGAAACTATTGGTGGCCTGGGTTGCCTAAAGACGTTAGGGCTTACGTCGCCGCTTGTGAGGTTTGCGCTAGGTCCAAAACCCCTAGGTCCCGACCTGCGGGCCTACTACGTTCCTTGCCCATTCCCCAGAGACCTTGGACCCATATCTCCATGGATTTTATCACCGATTTGCCTCCATCTCAGGGCAAGTCGGTGGTGTGGGTGGTAGTAGACCGCTTCAGCAAGATGTGCCACTTTTTGCCCCTTAAGAAGCTACCTAATGCCAAGACGTTAGCTTCTTTGTTTGTGAAACACATCCTGCGTCTCCATGGGGCCCCAGTCAATATAGTTTCTGACAGAGGGGTACAATTTGTTTCCTTATTTTGGAGAGCTTTTTGTAAAAAGTTGGAGATTGATCTGTCCTTCTCCTCCGCCTTCCATCCCAAAACTAATGGCCAAACGGAAAGGACTAACCAATCCCTGGAACAATATTTAAGGTGTTTCATCTCTGACTGTCAATTCGATTGGGTCTCATTCCTTCCCCTTGCTGAATTTTCCCTGAATAACCGGGTCAGTAACTCGTCAGGGGTCTCCCCGTTTTTCTGTAATTTCGGGTTTAACCCAAGGTTCTCCTCCGTTTCCCCTGGTTGTTCCAATAATCCTGAGGTAGAGGATGTTCATCGGGAACTGTGCACAGTCTGGGCCCAGGTTCAGAAGAACCTAGAGGCGTCCCAGAGCGCACAAAAGATTCAGGCGGATAGTAGACGTTCTGCTAACCCCCGGTTTGTCGTCGGGGATTTGGTCTGGTTGTCGTCCAGGAACTTGCGCCTTAAGGTCCCGTCCAGGAAGTTTGCTCCCCGATTTATTGGACCTTATAAGATCATTGAAGTCCTCAACCCTGTATCCTTCCGTCTGGAGCTGCCCCCATCCTTTCGCATACATGACGTCTTCCATGCCTCCCTCCTTAAACGCTGCTCCCCGTCCTGGTCCCCCTCGAGGAAACCTCCTGTTCCCGTTCTCACCCCTGAGGGGGTGGAATTCGAGGTGGCCAAGATTATGGACAGTAGGATGGTCCAGGGCTCCCTCCAGTACCTGGTCCATTGGAGAGGATACGGGCCGGAGGAGAGGACTTGGGTACCTGCCCGTGATGTTCACGCTGGGGTATTGATCAGGAGGTTCCACCTTCTCTTCCCTACTAAACCGGGTCCTTTTAGTAAGGGTCCGGTGGCCCCTCATAAAAGGGGGAGTACTGTTAGGGATCTGCCAGGTACTACGTCTAGGTATACTCCTGGGATTAATCAATCCACACCTGAGGCCAGACCTGTTCGACTGACACCATCTCCCACCAACCAGGGTGGCAGGCTCAGGAGTGGGATAGCCTATCGCGGCCTGGTCAGTCGGAGTTAGCTCCGCCCCCTGTCCTTTATTACCTGCCGTGTTCTCTTCCTCAGTGCTTGTAATTCTTCTGTATTCCTGGCCTCACTGCTGCTTGCTCCAGCCTGCTTCTGCCGTGCTTCTGCCTTGCTGCAGTTCCGCTTAACCTGCTTTGCTTTGCCCCTGGCTTGCTTCCTTCTCCGTGCTCACTTTGGTATACTCCACTTCATCCTGGTCCTGACTACTCATTCACCGCTCCGTTTCCTCGCGGCGTTCCGTGGCTACTGCCCCTTCCCTTGCGTGTTCCCTGTTTGTTCTCCCGTGCACTTAGACAGCGTAGGGACCGCCGCCCAGTTGTACCCCGTCGCCTAGGGCGGGTCGTTGCAAGTAGGCAGGGACAGGGCGGTGGGTAGATTAGGGCTCACTTTCCCTTCACCTCCTTCCTGCCATTACAATTGCTTCAAACCTTTGCTGTTGCCTACTTGGGCTTACCTGGAGGTGAGAGTGGGGAACCTTGGCATCTAACTGGGAAATTTCTTAACTTCTTTGAAAAGTTAAAGGGGCTGTATGAGATTACAAAACAGTACTACCCTTGTTTATGGGCTTTGCCTGGTTTGCAACTGAGGCCCATTCAATTTATTAAAGGGACACTCCAACCAAAACAAAGCTTTCCCATGTGTACCATTCTGGTATTCCATGTGTCAGTCTCTCACCGGTTATTTATCTCTATATATATCAGACTGGGATGGTTTCTTAGCAGCAGTGTGAATCCGGCTCAGTGACTACTTCCTCTACTGGAGTCTATGGAGATCTATGTGTCACCCATCACCGGCTTCAGCAGTTCCTGTGTCACACTAGTATTACACAGGGGGGACAGAAACTTCTATCATCAGCCACCACTGATATTTATACAGGTTCCTGTCACACAGGTGTAGAAAAATATAGTGCAGCCTCCCTGTCTGTATACTTATGGTTTCTCAGCTTATTTAGGAGAATATAGAGTGAATGATAATCACAGTGTCCCCCAGCATGCAGAAATGGTATGGTCTTTAGCTGGTCATGTGATAGCAAAGCAGAGAGGAAGAGAAAGCTGGGGAAATCTAAGTATCAAGATGGAGACTTTTTTAAAGCACAGACAAGGCAGCGGTTCAAAAAGTAAGTCCAGTATACATAAAAGAAGTGTAGAGTGTGGTATATAGTCAGGTGAGGGGTACAGACATGGAAAGTTGTGTTACCACTGGAGAACTTTTTTTTAACAATAATAATAATCTTTAGTTATAATATTCTGCAGAACATAACAAGTCAGAGGAATGTACAAACAAAATCAGACATTACTCACTCGTCTTCTGGCGGCTGTTGTGGTTACTTGTGGATCGCAAAGCCACCACATTCACTTTCATTACCTACGAGCAGGCAGTACTATACAGCGATCTTTGACTGTGCGACCTGTGTCGTGGCCAAAGTTGCTGTGTAGCCCTAGTCATACTGTAATATGATACACAGCCCGCAAGAGTTTCTAATCTAGTTAACTATTTTAAGGGTCAGTTCACACATTGCGTAAATACTGCGTTTTTTTCCGCAACAGAATGTGTTAAAAACAAATCTCATCCACATGCTCCGTAAATACTGAGCGGAATACAACCTGTTCCACTCTCACATAGGGAAGGCAGTAAGAGGTCCTGGGACAACAAGTTGGAGAAGGTTGGAAGGGGCACGCATTACTGGCATTACTTTATACAAATTATAACAAGTTGTTACAAGTGTTTTTTTTGTATTATGGGGCTATGAGATTTCACCCCTGGACACATTCATCTGAAAACACTCCACCACACACAAACATAGCAAAATCTAGTAGCTGTGTCCAGATTATGACATAACACGCTTTGCTAGAAGAGCTTTTTTATTTTCAGATTTCATAAAATATCACTGAGCACGCGCTCGCACATCTGGACGCAATGCTCATTTATCATTGTTGTGTTGTTTAGTTACACAGAAATACAAGTTATTTTCTAGTTAATCTCTCCTCATGAAATTTTTTCCATCATATTTTTGGATAGAACAAAACAATAAATAATAAAATATAACCTCCCCTTACGTCATCCCCATCCTCGCGGCCACGGACTTTATTAGTTGAGACATTAATCAGGCTTTCCAATGAATTCAACCTCAAATAGTGACATACTATATTTTAAAGGGCAATCTTGTTTAATAAATGATTGCGGCTCGGTATGACGACAGCTTTTATAGTCTTCTTACAGGGATTCGTTTGTATGGACGCTATTAAAACCCTGCAGACCATCAGATCATAGCGCCAGCGTTGCTTATAGAGCATCAATTGTGGAGTTCGGTTTTTTTTTGTATTGCCTTTGCAAACTCTTTGTTTTGTTTTTTTACCTTTTGGTTTAAAGCCAAGACAATTTTTGTTATGAGAATGGCAAGGTAAAGTATTACTGTAGCGGCCTCCGCTCCCCGCCGCCAGCTCTCTATACTTCTTGTCTTCTGCGCCGTCTGTTCTAAAAGGGTGCGCGCGCCAATTTTTAAATCCATCACCTGACTCTAAATAAAAGCCCTGCCTGCTCTGGTACTCATTGGCAGAGCAATTTGGTTCCCTTGTGTTCCAAGTATCCCTTCTGTCTAGTTTGAATTCTTGTGTACCGACATTGCGTGTATTTGACCATCCGTGCCTGCCACCTGCCCTCACCTTTAGCTACGTTTACCGTGACAAAGCTTTGCCGTCTGCCCTGTCCTATTGCTACGTTTACCGTAATGAACTACCGTAGTCTTCCCTGACCTTTTGCTCTCCAGACTACTCTGCTTGTATTAGCATCAGCCGTCACCGAGGGAGACTACTCTGGAGGTAGTGCCCTGGTGTTCCCCCGCAGTGAAGTCCACATACCTGTACAGGGTTACTGGGTGCAGACCGGGGGCTCCCTTAGTCTCCGCTCCTTGTAGTAGCCCCAAGTCAAATTCCTTGCATATATGGAGGGCAAAATGGTGGGCCAGGGGTTAACAAAATGGCAAATTAAGAAGGCAAAATAAAATTGTTATGCTACACTAAGGGGTAACATCAGTTATAAAATGGAAAACACATTACATTATGTAAAGAATGGTAAGATAACTATTCAAGAGGTCCTAGCTCCATCAGTCCAGCCAGATACAGGGATTAAGAATCTCAGACATCCAGGGAGGGATCCAGATGAGGCCAGGAGCTTGCTGAATAGCGGGTTGAGAGCAGACCGAAGCTAGATAATATGCCTTGGCAAATCTGGAAAAAAAGATATCACTGTAACTGGAATTATTTTTGTAAAAGCAACTTATGATGTCTCTGAGTGATGTAGAGTCGACGTTTAGGGGTCTATGGATAAGAAACGCGTCATCAATGAGGATAGTGGAGAAGGTTGGTCGATGTAAGATGTGGGCATACAATTGCGCAAGTACTCCAGACAGCAATTGAGTCTAAGGGGAGTCAAGTAAACCCCTTCCAATGTTGTTCTTTCTCATCCAAGCTTCTAGATTATTCATGTTGTGCTTCCGCCAATGCAGCAACTGAAACTGGAAGTCGATATTTGTGCATAGTAAATGCAGATCTTGAGCAGGTGTCAGCATCAGAGGCCATCCTATTCTGTAGGATGGACACCTCAGAACATATAGTGGTAAGTTCCAAGCACTAGGCTGATTCAAGTCGTTGGGTCATTGCTTCTTGGTCTACCTTGAAGGTAAGGAGGGATTTTTGAAGAAATCCGTTATCTTCTATCCGGTCGGCAAAATTAGAAGTAGGAGAAAGTTGGGAAAAAGTTGGGATGGTCACCAAGGCATGGATACAGTGGAGAAAGATAGTGTAATGTCTTTACCCCTTGAGTACTCATAAGGAAAAAGGTCTGGGAGACTCATCATCCATGCTTTGGGGTACAGTCACAAAACGACTTGTGAAGTATAGTCCCTGCGATTTTTGGCGTAAAAAGCACTTTTATAATATCCAGGAGCTTTTTCGTGATGACGTTTACCCAACTGGATGTCCCTTTCTTGGATTGACACTGCCCTGGTGAGCAGCTAATTGCTATGGATCCAACTACTCTAGCAACAGGTAATCAGGGGAAGTTGAATGCTGCCACTGTAACAGAACTGTCGCATTATAAGGGTGCCCATTCAAATGAGCAACGTCTCTCTGCTTTGGCTCATAGCGGAGGACCTTCTCCATGACGTCTATGTCCTAATAAGACATTTGGACAGGGGTTGTCCTAATAGGACATAGAGAAGGTTTGCCTTAATGCAGTGGGCCCTTCCCTCTCTATGACATCAATATGTCCTAACAGGGCCTTTAGACAGTTGTTGTGCTAGTAGGGTATATGATCAAAGCTTCATCATAATGGGACAACCTTTGAAAGCCTAACTTCACTCAAGTAACTGCACATATCTAGTATAATAATAGTATTATTGTAATGCCCGCGGCCACGGACCACCGGTATCCCCTTCTTACCGGAAGCCACGACCGCAGGACTATGCCTCTCCGTCGTGTGCTCTGACCTCTGCCTCCTCTCCCTGTCTGTCCCATAGTCCCCAGCCTTCCCTGGCCCTTATACGTGACCCTGCCCCTTTCTCCAGTGCCTGAGCAATGTTATTTCTAACCCAGAGTTAGTATGCAAAGGTTTCGTATCCTGTTCCCTGTAACCTGTGTCCGTGCCCATTCCTGTATCCTGAGTCCAGTGTCCGTGACGAGTCCAGTGTCCGTGACAAGCCAGCTTCCGATAATCCCGCACAAGCCTCCTTCCAGCTACCCAGCACCAGCCTGCTTCCAGTAATCCGGCACAAGCCTGCCATCATGGTACCATCTACCGGTCGACTGCACCATGGATTCCGTCAAAACAACAGAACCCTGTCACAACGGTGACAAACGGAAGCCATTAGCAAAGTTTCCGTCGCCATTGAGAGCAATGGTGATGCAAATGGAAGCTAAGGTTTCCGATTGCTCTTCTATTGAGGGGCTAACCCGATGGAAAGCTCAGACGGAACCCCTCAACGGAGAGGGCAACGCTGATGTGAACAGGCCCTTAGTGTATTAAGTTCAGGTCACCTGCCAACCTCCTGGTCAGCTTTAGACCTGCTATATAATATACTGCCTCTCCATGCTATAGTCACCCTATGTTTTACCCTATACACAGGCTGGGCACTGGTATACAAGTAACAAAGCAGAAGCAACCATTCACTTATTTGTAATATTCTTTAAGAACTTTAAGATGTGGGGAGAGGACGAAACAGGCGATTACATCTCAGTCAGAGCACAAATAAACAGCGTTCTCCTGCACGTTAGGAAAACAGACGCAGAGATTCATAGTTTCACACATGCGGAATCCAATAAACTGCAGCTTGTTTTTAATAAATAAATAAATAATGGCTTAGTTCGCTCCTTGACCTACGGCCTCTTTGATAATGTTTGTTTTATTAACAAGCAGAAGTAATGAGAATTTTATTGACAGGTATGGCTGCCAAAAGCAGAAACGAAAAAGTGGAAGCCGCCAAGTTAATCATAGAGCACAGTGCGGACGGAGCTGCAAATAAGTCCTGTCTGCTATGTTGTATATAAGATACATTATACCTTCCAATGCAATAAGGGGGACACGTTTTTAGGATGCTGCACCAGCCAGAGATGCCTCTAGTTTGTAGAGGGGAGAACTAGAACTAGATCCTTCTGAAATGCACGGCTTACAGAGTACCACATTTAGGGAATATGCAGACGAGGCGAATTAGCTGCGGATTTTCCGCAGCGGATTTCATTGCAGGAAATCCGCAGCGTATTACAGGAGCAGCAAAGTGGATGAGATTTAAACTCTTTAAATCTCATCCACATGCTGCAGAAAAAAATCAGCTGAGAAAACGTTCAAAAAATGTACCCGCAGTTTTTTAATCCGCAACATGTAAATTCATGCTAAGGAACCGTTGCACTTTTGTTGCAGTTCTTACCGTTGAATTCACTGGGGAGGTAAAAGCCACAACAAGTAGCAAATGTAGCAGTTTTTGCTGCGGAAAAAGAACGCAAATCTGAAAAAAATAAAAATGTGATAAAAAAACTCCATCCATACTTCCTTGGCGTTGCCATAGTGACGGCTCCCCGTTCCCCTGGCTGTAATTCGTGCTGCAGGCTTCCTGGTTTGACATTTCATCCCATGTTACCGCTGCTGCTCTAGTGGTCACATGGGCTACAGCGTCATCACAGGAAGATGAGCAGCACGGAGGCCGGAGATGAGGAGAATGAACATGGTCGCTATGGCAACGCCACTGAAGGTAAGTATTAACTTTTTTTTTTTCTACTCTGCTTTCCGCAGCTGAGATTACGCCCGAAAATCTGCACCACAATTTGGAGCTCTCTTTTGGCCAGAAATTCCCTGAGGGCTCTATGTTAGATACGCTGTGGTTTTTTCCGCAGCATATCCGACCTGTGTGCACCTACCTTTATTGTTCCCAGCATTTTGCGCTTCCTTAGGATACGGACCGCCACTGATCAGCAGAATGAAAGAGCAATGATACTCACTGGAGTGCCACGGCCTCTCCACCCAGTACCCAGCCCAGCGAGATCTATATGTGCCTAATTAAAAGTTCAATACAGTATGGTGCCCAAATACAAATAATGACGCCCCCACTACACACCGCTAAAATAATATACTGTACATTGACTAAGTAGCAGTGCCACACAATGCCTACGTACCATCAAACTGCTTAAATAGTGCCATAAAGTGCTATAGAAAGTGATCTAATAATTGTGCAGTCACACATGGCAGATTTTGTTGCAGAAACATTTGCGACTGAAAATCTGTTCCATTCATCTGAATGGAAGTTGCAGAAATCCATGAAACTGCTGCAGACACAACCACATTCAGATATATGGAACCAATCTTCAGTCGCAGAAATTTCGCCGACAAAATCTGCCGCGTGTGAATCCACCCTAACACTGCTATACAAAATATAAATAATACTGCTATGCAATTAATATTGAAGCGTACCTAACCTTTCAGGTGACTTTTCAAAATAAGTGGTCAAACATGTGTACATGATAGATAACACTATTTCTGTCCATTGTATGACTCGTATCTTGCAGTTTTCCCCCTCTTCAGGCTCTAACTCTAGGTTTTCCCCCAGCTAGTGGTAGAAGCCTAACTGGTATCATGTCCCCCATACATTGCACACATAGAGAACAGAACATCCTGCTCCCCAATCTGCAGCACACCCTCAGAAACAGCAACAACCTGGAGGACATCATACAGCAGTAATGAGTAGTGTAGCTGTGTATCTAGCACTGGGGTAAGATATATCGCTTACTAAAAACTGCAGCAGCATAGCAGACATCATACAGCAGTAATGAGCAGTGTAGCTGTGTATCTAGCACTGGGGTAAGATATATCGCTTACTAAAAACTGCAGCAGCATAGCAGACATCATACAGCAGTAATGAGCAGTGTAGCTGTGAATCTAGCACTGGGGTAAGATATATCACTGAGGGTATGTTCACACGCACTGTTTTCAGACGTAATTCGGGCGTTTTACACCTTGAATTCCGCCTGAAAAATCGGCTCCAGTACGCCTACAAACATCTCCCCATTGCTTACAATGGGAATTACGATGTTCTGTTCCCACGAGCCTTTATTTTACGCGTCGCTGCCAAAATCTGGCGCGTAAAATGACGGCTCGTCAAAAGAAGTGCAGGACACTTCTTGGGACGTTTTTGGAGGCATTTTTCATTGACTCCATTGACAAACAGTTCCAAAAACGGCCGTAACAAACGCCGCGAAAAACACGAGTTGCTACAAAAACGTCTGAAAATCAGGAGCTGTTTTCGCCTGAAAACAGCTCCGTATTTTCAGACGTTTTTGGTCACTGCGTGTGAACATACCCTTACTAGAAACTGCAGCAGCATGGCAGACATCATACAGCAGTAATGAGCAGTGTAGCTGTGAATTCAGCTTGGGGTAAAATATAACACGCGCCAGAAGCTGCAGCGGAGTATCATTGTCCCTCTGTCACTCTGCTCTTTCCTCCCCTCTACACAGACTTCTATGGGCAGCTGTAACCTCATCCCTCACTGAGCTGATAGACTGTCTTATCTTGAGGAGACGGATTTCACAGTAAATTCAGAGTGAGTGAAAAGTTAGGAGGGGAGGGGGTAAGGAGTCTGATAAGTGAAGAAAGAGGCATTTATCTCTAATAAGATATATTACAGATTTTATTATAGTCACTTGTACGATTGATTTATGCAAAGTTTGTTGAAAAGTCAGTGACTATTTAAAAATTGGTGGTGGTTGCAAGCCATGGGTGCCCTGACATCGGTTAAATACAAGCAACAACCAACGTCCTGACCTATCAGCTTCAGCGTAAATTCCGTGGCTACGTTTTATCGTCATTATTTGCCACTTTACAGGCTGTGGAGCATGATCGGTTTCGACACATTGAATATATTTGCACTTGGCACAGGATTTGCTTATTAACAGTTACAGGATACAGTTACGCGCCGGCCGAGACCAAACACTGAGTCTTATGAGAAAGTTACATTCCATAAACTGGCGCAAGCCACAACGTTATGTTCCGCGCTGTACCCAAGTTTTGCAGATCTGGGTTTTGTACTTGTTTTCAGACTTCAGATAAGAAGATTGGTGGAGATTTTTTTTCATGACTATAAAATAAACTTCGTGAGCAAATACAGATTTTCAAGGTAAAGTTAGAAGGTGTTTTCTACGGGCTTAATCTATAAAAATGACTTCAAAGAAAACAAGTTAAGACCAGGGAACAATTGATATAAAACAGCGTAATTTAATTTTCTAAGGGTATGTTCACACGCTTCACCAAAAACGTGTGAAAATACGGAGCTGTTTTGAAGCGAAAGCAACTCGCGTTTTTTCTATAGAGTCAATGAAAAACGGCTCCAAAAACATCCCAAGAAGTAACATGCACTTCTTTTTCGCGGTCGTCTTTTTACTTGCCGTTTTTGGAAAACGAGGCGTAAAATAACACCCTGTCGGAACAGAATCCCGTATTTCCCATTGAAATGGGCAGATGTTTGGAGGCGTTTTCTGATTTTTCAGCCGTTTACGGCGGAAAAACGTCTGAAAACACTACGTGTGCACATATCCTTACAGTCAGTTCTGCAGAGTTTTTCATGTTACATGAAGTTCTTGCCGTATGGATGTCAAACCCTAAGAGAAAAAAACTTTATGTTGAGAAAGTTGTTGGAAAAAACTTTTTTTAATAACTTATTGCATCAGTTCAGGATTTACAGGATTGATACTTTTTATACTTATATCTTACATTATGTACACCTTGTATCACTTGACATACATGTGTAATATATACGCTGTATATTCGATTATACACATAACTGTATATGTTTGTGTCAAATGCAATTTTTCATGTTTTTTAACCCTTTCCTGACTTCGGCCATATATATACAGTGCCCACCAAAAGTTCCGGAACACCCTCATAACTTTTGAACGGCTCGAGGTAGAGGGTTGAAATTTAGTGGGATTTAATGGGGTCATAAAATCAACCAGTTAACGCAAAAAAAAAAAACACACCCTTGGGGGCTGTGGGGTGGGTGGGGGCAGAAAAATATTAAATGGGTTGAGTGGGGGCTCATTTGAAATCTCTTTTCAATACAAAAACGATGCTGCAAACGATTTTGAGATAGGATTTTTTTTCCTGAGATATTTAACGTTAAAGTTATCATCTTCATGATCGGCTACCGCCGGTGTTAGCATTACCCGAAATGTACTGTGCAGGTAAAATCCTAAATGTGTGTGTGTGTGTGAGCTTGGGAATGCCACATCAAGGTGACTTTAAATTACGTATTATTACAATCGACCTCGGCGATACAAAATGGACCTTGTCTACGATTGTAACAGGATTTCATGTGTACACATTTCCGTAGTTGCTTGTGAATTTCAGAGAGCGCTATTTCGGAGAGTCATTTTCATTTTTGTACATTTCTATTGTCATATCACAAAATGCATTTGACCGAAACGAAAAGGATCACGTTATTGATGATGAGAGGGTATGGCGAAGACAAAATAAGATCCTATTGAGAAGTAGCGGCTTCATTCAATGCTACTTATCCCATCCGTGATCCAATTTGATTGTCAAGTGTTAAAAGTTCATAGTTTCGAAATAACCGGTTCAATTAAAGACGCACCAAGATCCGGAAGACCCAAACATGCGAGTAATGATGAAAAAGCTTTAGATGATCTGCTCACGGTACATAATAATCCTCATACATCTGTCTCGAGTGGAGCACAACAAGCGACTACCGAAATGTCTACACATGAAATCATGTTACAATCTTAGACAAGGTCCATTTTGTATCGCCGAGGCCGATTGTAATTTAAAGAGAATCTGTCACCACATTATAAGTGCCCTGTCTCCTAGATAAGGAGATCGGCGCTGTAATATAGGTGACAGTAATGCTTTTTATTTAAAAAAACAATCTATTTTTACCACTTTATGAGCGTTTTTAGATTTATGCTAATGAGTTTCTTAATGCCCAAGTGGGCGTGTTTTTACTTTAGACCAAGTGGGCGTTGTACATGGGAGTGTATGACGCTGACCAATCAGTGACCAATCAGCGTCATGCACTCCTCTCCATTCATTTACTCAGCGCATAGGGATCCTGCTAGATCCTTATGTGCTGTCTTATACTAACACATTAACGATACTGAAGTGTTTAGACAGTGAATAGACATTCCATGGGATGTCTATTCACAATCTCTGCACTTTGTTACTCTGTCTGTGGTAGTTACAGCAGAGGAAGCGTAATCTCGTTGTAACCTGTCATTTGCCGCGTATTACGCATCCTCTGCTGTAACTACCACAGAGTAACGAAGTGCAGAGATTGTGAATAGACATCCCGTGGAATGTCTATTCACTGTCTAAACACTTCAGTATTGTTAATGTGTTAGTATAAGGGCGGATTTAGACGAGCGTGTGCGTTTTGCGCACGCAAAAAACGCGGCGTTCTGCGTGCGCAAAAGGCACTTAACAGCTCCGTGTGTCATGTTCATGTGGTGCGCGGCTGCGTGCTTTTCACGCACCCGCCATCATTAATGGCACTCCATTTGGATGTTTGTAAACAGAAAAGCACGTGGTGCTTTTCTGTTTACA
Organism: Rhinoderma darwinii; assembly: GCF_050947455.1. NCBI lineage: Eukaryota > Metazoa > Chordata > Amphibia > Anura > Rhinodermatidae > Rhinoderma > Rhinoderma darwinii. The sequence goes on along the minus strand of NC_134688.1, from coordinate 463,678,139 downwards.
TTGATTTTTTTACTGCTGTTGCGCAAATAACGCGCGTCCCACGGAAGTGCTTCCGTGTGGTGCGTGTGATTTTTACGCACCCATTGATTTCAATGGGTGCGTGATGCGCAAAAAACGCCGAAATATAGAACCTGTCATGAGTTTTACGCAGCGGACTCACGCTGCGCAAAAATTACGGACAGTCTGCACTGCCCCATAGACTTGCATAGGTCCGTGCGACCCGCGTGAAAATCACGCGGGTTGCAGGGACGTAAATCCTGTTCGTGTAAATCCGCCCTAAGACAGCACATAAGGATCTAACAGGATCCCTATGCGCTGACTAAATGAATGGAGAGGAGTGCAGGATGCTGATTGGTCAGCGTCATACACTCCTCTGTACAACGCCCACTTGGTCTAAAGTAAAAATACGCCCACTTGGGCATTAAGCAACTCATTAGCATAAATCTAAAAATGCTCATAAAGTGGTAAAAATAGATCGTTTTTTTTAAATAAAAGGCATTACTGTCACCTACGTTATAGCGCCGATCTCCTTATGTAGAAGATACGTCACTTATAATGTGGTGACAGAGTCTCTTTAAAGTCACCTTGATGTGACATTCCCAAGCTCACACGCCCACGCGCCCACACACATTTAGGATTTTACCCGCGCGGTACACTTTGGGTAATGCTAACACCGGCGGTAGCCAATAATGAAGATGATAACTTTAACATTAAATATCTCAGCTAAAAAAAATTATATCTCAAAATCGTTTGCAGCATCGTTTTTGTATTGAAAAGAGCTTTCAAATGAGGCCCCCACTCGACCCCCCCGTGCAATTTAAGATTTTTCTGCCACCGCCCCCAAGGTGGTGGGGGTGTTTTTTTTTACGTTAATTGGTAAATTTTATGACCCCATTAAATCCCACCAAATTTCAGCCCTATTCAAAAGTTATGAGGGTGTTCCAGAACTTTTGGTGGGCACTGAATATGTATATACACGTTAAATATGTAACAAAAATTAAGACCGCAGAATTTTTTCTTCACTTCATCTTCAACAAAAAATGGAATAAAAAGTGAAAAAAAATTATGAAAAAGTACCCCACAATGGCACGAATATAAACTACAGCTTACCCCGAAAACAATAAACCCTCATACCACTCAATCGACGGAAAATTAAAAAGTTCTGGCTCTCAGAATATTGCAACACAAAACAAATTTTATTCTTAACAATCAATTTTTTCCTTGTAAAAGTAGTAAAACATTAAAAAAACAATATAAATTTAGCATCACCGTAATCGTATAAAGTTCACAGGTCGTTTTTACCGCCGTAAAAATGAAACGCGCCAAAAAGCTAGAAGAGTTGCTGTTTTTTACCCATTACATTTACAACGTGTCCCGCAAAAATGCCCTCATACGGTTATGGCCTCATGCACACGGCCGTGCCCGTAATCCCGGCCCGCGATTGTGGGCACGGCCGCCACCAACCGACCAGCCATACAAAGAGAACGGCCCGTAAAATATGAAAAGTAGGACATGCTCCATAATTTCCGGCACGGTTCCATGGCACGGACACCTATCTGTAGCGATACGGAAAAGTGTCCGCACCCAATCGAACCGAACGGGTCCGTAATTACGGACCGTATTACGGTCCGCAATTACAGAGATTTTTTAAGGTCGTGTGCATGGGGCCTAAGTCGACAAAAAAATTAAAAACTTATGGCTTTGGGAAGGTGGGGAGGAAAAAAACGAAAGTGAAAATTCGAAAAATGGCTGCGGCGGGAAGGGGTTAATAATTGTTATGTTAATTACACTTCATTATGCTTGAAAAAGGCCCTGATTAGTCTAGGGCTACAGTACCAAATTTGTCTGTGAAAAAAGTCGAGTGCTTAAAGATCGCAGTGTCGCCATGCGTATATCACAGTTATGTAAGTAAATGAGGCCGCGTTGCGATCCACAAGTCACTGCAACCTGTAAGTTGCAAGAAATACAAGAAAATTAAATTCACTTACATTACTGCGATGTACGCAAGGTGATACAGCGATCTTTGGACGCGCGACTTGTGTCACGGACAAAGTCGCCATATAGCCCTAGCCTAAGGGCTGTAACGTTGCCTTAACATGGGTGAATAAACCACCGTTTTCACTGGATATTTTGAGTGCTGCGATTTATTTTAGACTAATTAATATTATTCTTATTATTTTATTTACACAGCGAACGCCACTAAAAAAAATGTGTTGCACCTTTCAGCCGAATGTGCGCCACATTTGTGACGCAATGTCTGCGGCCATACACCACGCACCTTCCCATCGAACATAAAATAAAAAAAAGTATACTTACCTCCTTTTCTTCCCTCTGGGTCCCCTCAGCCTCCCTTAGCATGTTGCGACACATACAACGTTCTAACGATGCTCGTTCTGACTCTACCGTGCTGCGCCAGTGAAATATACGCCACTTACCTATAGATTCTTATTATAATTTACGCCAGTTTTCTGGCATAAATACTAATAAATTTGTCTGGCCTCTGTGGTGCCTTCCCGTTTTTCGACGCCACGCCCCCTTTTCACAGAGATGGCAAGGGCAGCGTAAAAAGGCCTATAAGCGAGGGCTTCTGGGATATTTTGTGACTTTTCTACACCAGAAAACTGCCATAGAAAGTTTGATAAATTCCCCCTAATATGTTTTAAAAAGGTTGTCTCAGAGACAACCCCTCTCATATTGAAACCACTTTGGCGATCAGCTGGATCTTTGTTCTGGCTCGTAAAGGGGCTTCCAAGCGATGGAGGCCCATCATTGTGTCAGAACCAGGACCCCCATCCCAAGTACTTGGTTGGGCCAGTGCTACCCTGCTCATGGGGACCCATAAGCAGAAGAAGCCTGTATGTTCAATCAATGATATCTTTACTAAGGAGAGGAGGAAATTTTTTTGTTCTATATAAGCTTGTCTTTAAAGTGGTCATGCCAGTACCTGGGGTACAAACCCCCCTCCCCCCCAAAAAAAGAAAACCTTATACCAGGTATAGCAGATTCTGCAGACTAAGGGCATGACCACACATGGCGGAATTCCTCCGCAACTGTCCGCATCAATGCCGCACCTAATCCGGGTTGCGGATTACGGCTGCGGATCTGCACAAAATGTGCAGAAAATTGATGCGGACTGGCCGCTGCGGACTGCAGGAAAAGTGCTTCCCTTCTCCCTATTCAGTGCAGGATAGAGAGAAGGGACAGCACTTTCCCTAGTGAAAGTCAAAGAAATTCATACTTACCGCCCGTTGTCTTGGTGACGCGTCCCTCTTTCGGCATCCAGCCCGACCTCCCTGGATGACGCTCCAGTCCATGTGACCGCTGCAGCCTGTGCTTGGCCTGTGATTGGCTGCAGCCGTCACTTAGAATGAAACGTCATCCTGGGAGGCTGGACTGGAGACAGACGCAGGGAGTTCTCGGTAAGTATGAACTTATATGTTTTTTTACAGATACATGTATATTGAGATCGGTAGTCACTGTCCCGGGTGCAGAAACAGTTACTGCCGATCGCGTAACTCTTTCAGCACCCTGGACAGTGACTATTTACAGACGTCTCCTAGCAACGCTCCCGTCATTACGGGAGCCCCATTGACTTCCTCAGTCTGGCTGTAGACCTAGAAATACATAGGTCCAGCCAGAATGAAGAAATGTCATGGTAGTAAAAACAATACGCTCCGCAGCACACATAAGATCTGCGGACTTCATTGCGGAATTTTGACTCTCCATTGAAGTCAATGGAGAAATTCCGCCATGAGTCCGCAACCAGTCCGCCACTGCTCCGCAACAGACAGAGCATGCTGCGGACACCAAATTCCGCTCCGCAGCCTATGCTCCGCAGCGGAATTGTACGCATCGTGTAAACGAACACTGCTAAATTAAAGTGAAAGTCAATGGAGAAACGGCTCCGCTGCGGATTAACGCTGCGGAGTGTCCGCAGCGGAATTTAAGTGAAATTCCGCCATGTGTGAACCCGCCCTAAGTATTGCGAGATCAGATGACTCTTTCGGTGACCCTTGGTAATTTTGCATTCCCTGCCCTAGTATTACCTGCCATTTCCATAAAATATTTATTTTTATGACACTTTGGCTCCATTGGAAAATTCTTCCAATGAATAAACCTTTTTTATCCCACTTACTAAAAAATGGACTGTCAAAATAGTGTATGAGTCATATATGCTTCCAACCAGACTGGAGCCAACATTTGCTTTGACCATGCCAAATTGTGTGGGCAGCTCTGAAATTGCGTCTAATAATATTTCGAAATTGGAATCTTTTCTCCAACATTTTTGCCACCTTCTTCTCATGACAAAGCATCCACTAAGTTGTCCATCCATGTGGTCAGATTTCAAAAGGCCGTTTCTAGATGTGAATGACATTCTATAAGGAAGGTTTCGAAGCTCAATGGAGATATAATCAATTCATCGTCCATCTCTATATTTTTCCTTAAACAGAAGCTTTTTAATCTGGAACCCATTTTGTAGGAATAGTTTATAATTTTTCCCTCTTTCTGGCAGAATAGAAAATTGCACACAAGAAAAGAAAAAATGTGAGTCTTTGCCAAAGCGAAACACTATAATCAACAGCAAATGTTTTAGAGTGGATGACTGATGAATTTACTAACTTCTAATAAGAAAAAGCCACTCACTGTTTATATTATTACATAATAATATAAAAAAAAGTGTAAAAAAATAAGTACAATAAAAATTACAATTAAAAAACAGTAAAAAAATATATATATAAAAAACAAATAAAACTCAGATCAGTTCAAACTGCTTCATAAAATAGTAATAGGCAGCAATATCTCACCGTTCTGCTGTTCGTGGGGGTCCCTAGGGTGGGGCCCTCACCAATCATACATTATTAGGCTATCCTAATAGGTCACCAATATAATATCCCAGAAAGCCCCGTTTATTACTAACAATACAAAATCATCCTTATTACTTAATCCAAATTAAAACTTAGTTCTACTTAAAGGAGTTTCCACAGGATATACCATAAATGTGTGATAGATGTAGGTCCCAGCCCTGGGACCCACACCTATGTCGAGAACGGGGGTCCCCTGACCCACATCCCATCTGGTAAGGCAGCTGGCTGTTTCCATAACTCCCGTAGAACAGAATGAGGTGAGCCACGAGAATGCATGGCCAGCTCTTCACCTAGCCTTCATCTGGAATCGGTGGCCAAGGCCACCTCACCATGGAGGACAGGGATGGGGGGGACCCCCGTTCTCGATATAGATACATGTCCCAGAGCTGACCAATCAATATTTTGACAAATATATATATATATTTTAAATTAATTAAATTCTTCGCCAACCCGTCCCACATTTTTGACAAATTCCACGTTGACCACTAAGTCATGCACTATGTACTGTACTCAGCGTGAGAGAAGCCATGGACTGACTTTGTTCACATTTGAGCTTTCTTACCTGTTCCTCTTCTATGGTCATCCATAGGTTTTCTGGAAAAAGAAAAAATGTCCACAGATGACAATGAGCGAAGCTCAACTTTTTCATGTTTCTTTTTCCTTATGGAATAGTAGCATCAGATAACTTTAAATTCTTTAGTATTTATTTACGTAGACATCATGGCTTTATTCCTCTTCAAACTGGACCCAATAGGTAGAAAAAACAAGACAACAAATTTACACACACACACACATATATATATAAAATTATGTTTATTATTATATACTATTCATATACAACAATAGGAATATATTAGAAGCAGCATCATATTAACAACCATAAATACATTATATATAAAACATGTCACTATGAATATCTACTGTTCAAGGATTGTTTTAAAAACTTAATTGCCTAAATTTCTTTTAATATTCTTTGACCTGTCATTTTTATTTTATTGCATTATCATCCATGCGATTCAGTACTGCCGGATATAAACCTTTATTCCTGAGGATTTTCTTAAAATAAACCAAGAATTAAAACTGCATAATTTTATTTTGTTTTTATTCAAAGTACAAGTCTTTGAATTTGCCATTTTTTTTATGGCATTAACACCCACGCGATTCGGTACTTATAGACAGATATAAACCCTACCATGTGACATTTTCAATTGAGCCATCCATACTGTACGTGATCCCGTGGACAACCAAGGCCTTTGTATAACGCCCGCTCCTCATACACACATCGGTGACACCCTCGGCCTACTTGATAAATCAGTCTCGGGGATAATGTCTGATGTTTTTTTCAAAGCACGGAGCTTCTAATGACCGTTGTTTCACAGAGAACATGTCTTATTCCTTGAAGCCCCTCTATGTTCTGGTGTAAATCTGTAGAAAAATATAACAGGGCACCTGTGTTAGTCATTTATTATAGACTTGGACAGGACTCCTGGCTTAGAGATCCCTACCTAATATTTTGAGGTTTTTCCTGCACGTTTCTTCCTTTCCAAACTCTTTTCAGCACCAAATAAATCTTACTCGTTTTACATTTTCTGAAGCCCTTGGACCATGTTAGCTTAGCATATTATTGATAACTTAGCAGTTGTTTAAAATGATTACCATAAGAGGTATAAATATATCCCTCTATAGAACAGTCGCCACTTCTGTACTCAGGAATATTTTAGGTCAAAGTGTTCCCTAAAATTTTAGCCCAATCACAAATGTAAATGTTTACCAGATTAACACACAAGGGTGTAATAAAAGCTCAATTATTTCCGAACGGTGATGTTCCAATATAAATAATTTTTTTTATTTAATTACATTTATAAAAAACAAAAAATACCGTTCACATAACACATAGCACAAATATTGGGATTATATTATGCATTAATGTAACAAAAATAATACATTAAATTAGTTTCAGATATTAGGATTATTGACCGACTTTTTTATTTTTCCGGCGACATAACTGTATGAGGGTTTTTTTTTTTGCGGGACAATTTAGACATTTTTAATGGAACCAATTCATGTACCAAAAACCGAAAAAAATATATCTTTGTGCAGTGGAATGGAAAAAAAACAGCAATTTCTCCGTTATTTTTTTGGATTTGCTTTTACAGCATTCACCGTGCGGTAAAACTGTCACTTTAACTTTATTCTGGGGGTTTTATAGAATTACGGCGATAGCAAATTTATAAAGGTTTTTTTTTGGGGGGGGATTTTACCACTTTTACAAACTGTAAAATCATTTGTTAAAAAAAATATATATATATATTGTTTTGTGTCGCCATTTTGTGAGACCCATCATTTTATTCATTTTCCATTGCTGGATCAGTGTGAGGGATTTTTTTTTCAAATACAGCAATTCTGGTGTCTTTTTTTTAAATTGTTTATGGCGTTCACCATGCTAAAAAAAATAATGTTATATTGTAATATTTCTGACTTTTACAGATGCGGCAATACTAATAAAGTTATTTTGTTTCTTTTTTACATTACTTTCTTTTAGGCAAAAATGGGAAAAAGTTTTTTTTCTTTTTACTGTTAATAATTTTTTCCCATATTAGTAAAGACTTACGTACACCTTAGAATGTTGCTGTTTTTTTTAAATTATTAATTCAATGTATTTTTCTTATTCTAATTTTTTTTTTAATACTTTCTACAAAGCAGATTCTATGTATCCTGTATACATAGAAACTGTATCGTTCTCACTCAGACCAATCCGTCAGTTCAGCTAAACTGACGGATCGGCTGAGAGTAGGGTCCTGCGTGTCTCTGACACACTGGATCCACCTAATATCGATCACTTCTAATTAACTTTATCAACTCAGATGTGATCGATATTAGCCGGATCCTGTGTGTCAGTGACACGCAGGACCTACTCTCAGCCGAGCCGTCAGTTCAGCTGAACTGACCCATTTGGCTGAGAGAGAAGCTGTATTAAAAAAAAGTTAAATCATTTTTTTAATAACAATTAAAAAAGTGCTTTGAATCGAAAAACACATTGATTCAGTATAAAAAAATAAAAACATTCAAGGCATCCAAAGCCTTTAACTCATTTTGACATTTTTTTTTAGTCCCTCTAGATTACTTGAGCAAGTGATTGTTAGATCGCTGGTATAATACGCTGAAATATGTATTGCAGTGCATTTTACTACAACCATCGGCACCCTGCAATTGCTTCGTGTCCCATATATGAATTAAATAAAATGTTCTGTTTATTTTATATCTTGGCAGGTCTCGTTAGAGTAAATTAACCCTTTCATGACCAAGGGTCATTGATGCCCCTGTGTCCAAGTCAAATTTTCCATTTCTGATGTGCACTTATTTAATCCCTTCCCGACATTTGACGTATCCATACGCCAAAGTCGGGTAGGGGAAGTATGGAGCGGGCTCACACAGTGAACTCGCTCCGTACGATGTCGGTGTCGGCTGTTTGTTACAGCCGACACTTCAGAGTAACTAGCGGCATCACGCTCGAGCGCGATCCCGCCAGTTTAACTAGTTAAATGCCGTGGTCAATAGCGACCGCAGCATTTAAATCGTCAGAAAGAGGGGGGACGACCCCCTCTAACAGCTCATCGCGCCCCCCGCAACGCAATCGTTCGGGGGCGATGGTTGCTATGGCTGCCTGGGTGCTTAATGAACGCCCCCAGGTCCGCCATCTTTGTACACCTATCAAGCCTTGCCTCCGGCCTGCCTGTCAGAATCACAATATACTGCAATACATTGGTATTGCAGTATATCGTGCAAGCGATCTAACGATCGCTGGTTGAAGTCCCCTAGGGGGACTAATAAAAAAAAGTAAAAATGAGTTAAATAACGGTTTTTTTTGTGTAAAAAAAAATTACAAAAATTAAAAGTTCAAAAAACCCCCCTTTTCCCATTTTCCCCCTAGAGCATATTAAATTTTTTTTTTAAAATAAACATAATTGGTATCGCCGCGTCCGTAAAAGTCTGAACTATTACAATATATCATTATTTAACCCGCACGGTGAACGCCGTAAAAAAAAAATTGTAAATGCCAGAATGTCTATTTTTTGGTCACCTCATCTCCTACAAAAAATGACTGTCGCATTTACACAAAAATTGTATTATTAAAAACTACAGCTTATCCCGCAAAAAATAAGCCCTCATACCACTTAATCGACGGAAAAATAAAAAACTTACGGCTCTCGGAATTTGGCGACACAAAATACATTTTCTTTTTTACACTTAGGTTTTTACTTGTAAAAGTAGTAAAACATAGAAAAAACTATATATATTTGGTATCGCCGTAATCGTATTGACCCACAGAATAAAGTTAACATGTTGTTTTAATTGAACAGTGAATTCCGTAAAAACAGCGGGTGAAAAACCATGGGGGAATCGCTGTTTTTTTCATTTTCTACACCACAAATAATTTTTTTCCTCTTTCCTAGTACATTATATGGCAAAATAAATGGTGCTACAAAAAACTACAACTCGTCACGCAAAAATCAAGCCCTCATAGTACTATATCGACAAAAAAATAAAGACGTTATGGCTTCTGGAATGTGGAGAGGAAAAAAAGAAAATGAAAATCTGAAAAAGGGCTGCAGTGGGAAGGGGTTAAACGATAATAACTTTGCAACCACTTTGGATATCCTAACTATTTTTACTATGTTTTTTTTTTTACAAGACTTATGAGGCTTTAATTTTCCAGATTAGTTTAATTAATTTCATGTTTTAAATTTTTATTATAAGCAGACAAATCACTAAAAATGTGAATAAAAAACACTTTTGTCATTTTTTTTTACATATTTATCTATGTTATTTATGTGTGTGTGTATATGTATATATAGATACACATATATATTTATATATATATATATATACATACATATATACATACATATACCGTATATATCGGCGTACAAGACGACTTTTTACACCCTTAAAAAAATGTCAAAAGTGTGGGGTCGTCTTATATGCCGGATATTGTCTTGTACACAGGTTGTGTGTTACCTTGTGAGCCTGCAGTCCGGTACACAGGCTCCCGGGATGCACGGAATCCGCCACGGATCTGAGGGAAGCCGGTATTAGCCGCCAGGGAACATCTCTGTAAGATCCTGTAAGCCTCCGTAGATCTCCCTTTCCCTGCCTCTCAGATCTCGCGCGATGAAGCAGCCTATCTGCGCATGCGCGAGTTCAAAGAGACAGAGAGTCCTGGGTCCTGCCGCCGATGGCCATAGTGAAGCGCTCCTGCACGAAATGGCGAGTATATCTTAAATTCTATATTTTAAGGGTAAAAGTTGGGGGTCGTCTTATACGCCCAGTCGTCTTATACGCCGACATATACGGTACACACTTTTGCAGCTCTTTAACAGTTAGCCTTCTTCACTCTCCAGGAGAGAGAAGAAGGCTAAAGAGTTAAAACAAAACGTAACTTTTTAGCACCTCATCTGCCGAGATAAGGAGCGCACTGGCTCCGTTATCTCTGGGCAGAAGCCAACAGAGGGAGAAGGAGGGTGGAGGTGCCGACACACGGGGGAGAGAGAAAAGTGCAGACTGCTTCATTGTGAGCAGAGCTGCACTTGTATCTTTAGTTTCATTAAAAAAAACACGTTTGTTTTATGAAACTGAGGGCTCGCTTACACGAGCGTGTGCGTTCTGCGCACGCAAAAAACTCTGCGTTTTGCGTGCGCAAAAGGCACTTAACAGCTCCGTGTGTCATCCCCGTATGATGCGCGGCTGCGTGATTTAGCGCAGCCGCCATCATTATGACACTCCGTTTGGATGTTTGTAAACAGAAAAGCACTTGGTGCTTTTCTGTTTACATTCAAAGTTTGACAGCTGTTGCGCGAATCACGCTCGTCCCACGGAAGTGCTTCCGTGTGGCGCGCGTGATTTTCAGGCACCCATTGACTTCAATGGGTGCGTGATGCGCGAACAACGCACAAATATAGGGCATGTCGTGAGTTTTTCGCAGCGGACTCACGCTGCGCAAAAATCACGGACTGTCTGCACTGCCCCATAGACTAACATAGGTCCGTACGACACGCGTGAAAATCACGCGCGTTGCACGGACGTATATCACGCTCGCGTTGGAACAGTTTTTGGAGCTGTTTTTCTATTGATACAATGAAAAACGGCTCCAAAACCGATTCAAGAATGCACTTCTTTTTACGGGAATTTTTTTACGCGCCGTTTTTTCAAAGGGCCGCGTAAACAAACGCCCCATCTGAACGAAACGCCGTTTTTCCCTTTTAAATCAATGGGCACATGTTTGGAGATGTTCAGCTAATTTTTTTCTGGCGTTTTTCGAGGAGTTTACACCCTGAAAAACTATTGAAAACACATGTGAACATACCCTAATACACTGCAGATTTTCCGCAATGAAATCCGTTGTGGAAAATCCACAGTATTTACGCTATGTGTGAACCCGTCCCAAAGATGAACTTGAAATTTCCAGCAACCCTTTAACTAAATGGTGTTTTTAAGACAAAGAAAAAAGTTAAATAGTGACAGTCCGGCCGTATTTAGCCCTGACATCCATTCTTCAATAGGATCCTGGTGGTAGTCATTGCCGTAACTTTCAGACTACCACCTCCCTCTAGTGGCAGAGTGGGAAGTGGTAGTCGAAACAATCCCCCAAACTGCACTGGCGCCAGTGATTTGACATTAGAACAGTCTAGTGGATGGGGCGTGTAAGCCACTCGGCAACATATGCGCACCCACTCAATTCTGAAGCGGCGAACGGAAGAGGAGCCAAGGGGAATGGAGGCGAGGTGAGTATTAACTTTTTTCAAAATTCATCACACCTCGTGCCTCATGTCAGAAAATGGAAGAACTTTTTTTTTAATTATTATTATTGTTGGCAAAGTATCGTTTTGGTATCGAGAATCGCAATACTGCACAAAGTATCGGCATCGCAGTCCAAATTCTGGTATCGCGATATCCCTAGTTCCACGTTCGTTGAGTGATTTCCTGCCGTGTCGTTGTGTCTCTTCCTGGTCAGTGAACTTCTAGTGTTTAGTGTTTGGCGGCTTCTATGTATATCCAGCTAACCCAAAGTGAACACCAATAAACATGAATTGTGGTTTTGACTTTTATTTCCCATGGCTCTTATTTTTCTTTAGTCTGTAATACTTCTCTGCTGATGGTATGGTAAAGTATATAGCACCACCTATTGATAGATGACAACATTTTCCTATGCCACATGTGTGTATATACTGGTATATAGCTTTCCATTATAGTTTCTCTCTGCGGAGGTTCCACTACTGCTTTGGGCTCACACATACTGCCGTGTGAGCGTGGCCTCATTTTGTTTTTTAATTTGTGTCATTTACTGTATTTACCACAAAACAAGTTTCATATGAACCAATTACCATCCACTTGTGTGGTCATTGAATTTCCGTCCCAATCAAAAATCATATCGTTACTGATAACGGTTACAATCATGGGGTTTAATCAGAAATGCACATAAATGATGCTTTAACATAGAAAATAATTCATCTTGTTTTTAATTTTCTTTATATGTGTATGTCCCTTTAATGACCAGAATCCCAATACTGATAATGATCAGAATTCTGATGGGATCCAATAAATCTTTAGGTCCAACTTAATAATAGTTGAAGGTATAATTTTACCTCCTAGCATATCTCCCAAACATCCCGATTTTTTGCCAGAATGTCCTGCGAACGGGTCGCAAAGTGGGCAGGGCATATGTCAATTTGCAAAAGTGTGGGTGTTCTCTGGATGTTTCATGGGCGTTTCTAGGCGGATCGGTAGCAGGACTTAAAAGTGTCCTGTGAATGTTGGGGGGTATGCTCCTATGGCTCTTAAAGAGGCACAGGCCTGACCATATTACTCACTATTCATGATCCCCTCATTTTCTGTTATATCCAAACTTTCCCATCCTTTGGATTCTGTTGTTTCCCTTAAGTCAGAGAAGAATTATTTTCTATTAAGATAATAATTACTATATTAGAGTGCGCTATCCGGTAAAAACTTCTGATAGGACGTTCATAAAGTTTCCGACAGATGGTCAACCAAAGGTGAGGTAGAAAGACGGCTATTGTAGGGTCCAGTAGACAAAGGGTTATTCATGCTACTAATAGAGTATCTCATGGAATTTGTATAAATATTTAAGCAGATGATCTCAAATATGTTGTCATTCCTGCGTTAACACTATATGAGAGTATACACCCACAGTTACTGAAGTAGTCAAGGGACGTTCTATCTGCTATACAATAGACTGCTCCTCCAGGCTGCACAGACTTCTTTCAGATGACTGCCACACAGATAATAAGAATCATGAGCAGCACAATAAATCATGCAGCACCTGGATAAAAGCATGCAAGATAACTTTCAGAATGGTAATCCTGATGCTATCTTTCACAGATGCTACAGAAAGGGGCTTTCTTCCGTGGGGCAATTTGTGAGTATAGAAGAGCGTAGGATGTTTTTCCTTTAGGGTGTGTGCACACGACAACGCCAAATATGTCTGAAATTACAGAGCTGTTTTCAGGAGAAAACAGCTCCTGAATTTCAGACGTTTTTATAAGTGCACGCGTTTTTTGCGGCGTCTTTTACGGACGTAATTGGAGCTGGTTTTCATTGGAGTCAATGAAAAACGGCTCCAATTTTACGAGCCGTCTTTTGACAGCGACACGTAAAATGACAGCTCATCTGCACAGACCATCGTAAAACCCATTGCAAGCAATGGGCAGATGTTTGCCGACGTATTGGAGCCGTCTTTTCAGGCTTAATTCAAGGCGTAAAACGCCTCCGTTATGTCTGAAAACAGGTCGTGTGCACATATCCTTACGGAGTTATGTTCTAAATTCACAATTAATCTCTTTAGCTATTTACAAGTTAAAAGTTACCTAACAAAGATATTACCACAACTACCTGACCAGGAATGGAATCCATACTTAAAGTGTAGCTAAATGTTTGACAAACTTCTGACATGTCATAGTGACATGTCAGAAGATTGGATTGGTGGGGGTCCGAGCACTGAGACCCCCACCAATCGCTAGAACGAAGCAGCTGAAGCACTCGTGTGAGCGCTCAGCTGCTTCGTGTCTGTTCGGCTTTTTCCGGAAAGCCGATGTATCGGAGTACGGGCTCATAGACTTTCTATTGAGTCCGTACACCGATACATTTATTTCCAGGAATAGCCGAACAGACACGAAGCAGCTGAGCGCTCACACGAGTGCTTCAGCTGCTTCGTTCTAGCGATTGGTGGGGGTCTCAGTGCTCGGACCCCCACCAATCCAAACTTCTGACATGTCACTTTGACATGTCAGAAGTTTGTCAAACGTTTAGCTACACTTTAATACATAACTTTTCAAAACGTAACTACCTCAGGGGACAAATAACTCGTAATTACCAACTTATCCATGTTTCCTTAGATTACTCCCAAACCCAAATCCCCCTAACCAAATGGCAAACAGATGACCAAACGCTCACCTACACAAACATCTTAACGGCCTGGAGACAGGCACATAAATTTCGCCCTTCGGCACGTTTCCTGGAGATGAGATTGAAAGTCACTCATAGGTCTTACCTAACTCCACACATAGGGCACAAAAGTGGCATCTACCACACCTCACACTGCTTCAAATGCCACACACCGGAGGCTAACCTCTACCATTGTCTATGGTCCTGCCCCAACATCCATACATTTTGGTCCAGAATACGATTATTCACCTCTGAACACCTCACAAATTTTGTTCCCAATACAGCGTTATGGCCAATCTTTGGATACCTAGACCCTGATACACACCACTGTTCCCCCGGGGCATACAGACTACTGCATTACGTGGCAGCAGCAGGGGTAAAGGCTATCCTGCAAACCCGGCTTCACGATCAGGCCCCGCCTTTCAAAATGTTTCTTGACAAACTCTCTTACCTGTTGAAGATGGATTGGATGGAAACATCTCTCCATAAAGAGCAAAAAGTTCAAACAATTTTTCGATACATGGGAATCCTTAATTTCACTCCTCCCGCGGAATGTACAAATGAAAATAAAACACTGCTTTGATTCCACCATATGGTTTCAAGAACAGTTGCTCATGGAGAATACACTTATATTGTAATGTGTGTTTACTATAAATTGATGAGTTGTCGGGGATTCGGATTCTCATGGTGCCTACGGGGGTCGTGCCTCTGATCTGTCTAATGGCGATCTTCTTCCTCGGGGAAAACTCTTGGACGACAGATCAGTGAGACTGGCGCAGGATAGTTGGCTGGTACCCTACCCATGCTTTCATTCTCACTGGTGCTGAGGACCATGCGAGGGAGGCCTGTCATTCATTTAATATGTATATCCCCTCACCTGACCTATTTAATCTATTGATATAGCGAGCTTAATAGGTATAGTTATGACTATGTTATGTTTTTTGATTTCTTAATTTGTTTTTATTTTATTTTCTCCTTTCACCCCCAACTACATTTTTGTACACTTTTATTTTTGTGATGTTTTTTATTCTTTTATTTTATCTTTATCAGTATCTTTTATGCTTCTCATACCCCATCCCCTCTTTACTTTTTGTATCCCTTATTGAAAAATGTTAATAAAAACTATTTTGAAAAGCATGCAAGATAAGGACAAAGGGTACAGAAAAAAAAACTAATTATCTTTGTATCTGAGGAGACAAAAAAGGTTTAATAGGATGTAAAAATACCCAAACCTTATTAATTTTGTGCCTTTCCTCCTTCATTACAAACTAAACCTGACGGTCACGCAATGCCCACGCTGGCCAATCAAGGCCTGCTGCAGTAACGGTTCATCCACTTTATGTGGCGGTGATTGTAAATTAGATGGACTGTGTTTGGTGGGAATTGATGGCATGGTAAAAGTGCAGATTCTCAATCTGCACCATCTCTATGCAGCGGATCTACGCAGCGGATTTTCCACACAGAACATCCGGTCGGAAATTCTGCAGTGTGACTGCTATGTGTGAATACACCCAAACTAGGTCCGAAATTTTGTGGTGGTTCATTTCTTAATATATCTTTATAGCAGTAAGAGCTCAATTCCAAATGCTTAGACATCTAGTTCCAATATACAATTCTGGCAGCCTGCAGCGACCACTAGGGGGAGCTTAAGAGACACTGTATATACACAGAGCTCAATAATATTACAATATACAGCTAACTGATCGACATTCACTTTATGGCTTGGGGGAGAATTGTACAGACTTTAAATAGATAAACTTGGGTCTATGACATTGAAATAATGAATTTCGTCTATGTAATCGTTTTTTACCACTAAAAGTTCAAATGAATATTCATAATCTTAATGGAAGGGGGGACTTTCTTCTGTTTTTATCAGTGGTGAAGAAATTTGTGCCAATATTCGACTTTACCAGTGCCAAGTTGTCATCCTTGATTATTACTATGAATATTGCTATGGAAAGATCGCTGGCCTGGTACCTGTCCCCGTTTTCCGCGTACAGAAGTTTTGCTTTCCATATTTTACGGCAGTGTTTGCAACAATATTTTTATAAGTCAATCATTGGTCAACGAGGGTTTCCATCCAGTTTGATAAGCAGTGAACGTCCTTTAACCCCATAGAGAACTCCAAGCCTGTAATGTTTTATCATCTCGATCAAGTAACGACACACACCAAGATTATCTGAGCATGAAATAAAGGTACGATATATACAGAGGAGGGACCCTTGTCGTTGGTGGGCATATGTTTACATTGAAAAAATTGATTTGCCTGCCGGCAAAAGAAGCCCTGTTTTCCAACTCACAAGATTGAAAATAGAAAATAAAATAAAAAATATATTTATTAGGTTTATGCAACAAGAACAAACTACATAGACGTAAAAACAAGGTCCAATGCTGACTACAAATCGGCACAGTGCAGAGTATAAGGAGCCTGGAGTCAACGGCTGCAGCACGTTGCACTCAGCCCACAATTAGATTAGAGGAGTCAGCAGGACAAGTATTTAAAACAAGGAAGGAAGCCCCCCCGACATGTTTCGCTACGATGTAGCGTCTTCAGGGGTATCGGGGCTACTGACAGCGCGCGGCGAAAAGTCAGTGTTTAAATGTATCGTGGAGTTGCTCCATGTGTTCCCCTGATTGGCCACCGCCCTGGAATCTGGCCAGAGACATGAAACAGGTGGAGCAACGTTCCGAAAGCTGGAAGACTTTCCTCCATCTTTTCGTAATCAAAGACAAAAATATTGAAAATCATGTCTGTTAACCCCTTCCATCCGCAGGCATTTTTTGTTTTATTTCAGGGTTTTTTTTACCTCCCCACTTCCAAAAGCCGTAACTTTTTTTATTTTTCCGTCAACATCAGCTGTATGAGGTTTTTCCTGTTGGCGGGACGTGTTGATGTTTTTCACTGCACCATTTATTATACCATATAATGTACCTTGAAACTGGAAAAAAAAAATATTTGCGGGCTGGAATGGGAAAAATGACAGTGATTCCTCAATAATTTTTTGGGTTTTGTTTTTACGGCGTTCAAACAACATGTTAACTTTATTCAGTGGGTCAATATGATTACTGCGATACAAAATGTATCCAGGTTTTTTTTTTACGTTTTATAACTTTTACAAAAAAAAACCTAATTGTTGATAACAAATATTTTTTGTCGAAATATTCTAAGAGCCATAACTTTTTTATTTTTCCGTCGATGGAGCGATGTTAGGGCTTGTTTTTTTTTTATGGGGAGAGCCTATTGGTACCATTTTTGGGTAGATGCAAATTTTTATCACTTTTTTTATTCCATTTTATGTAGGAGTCGACGTGACTAAAAAAACAGCAATTTTAGTGTTTCTATTTTTGTATTTTTTTTAATGGCATTTCCCGTGCGAGTTAAAGAGGCTCTGTCACCAGATTTTGCAACCCCTATGGGTATGTTCACACGAGGGCGTCCGTTACGGCTGAAATTACGGGGATGTTTCAGCCTGAAAACATCCCCGTAATTTCAGCCGTACCGGCATGTGCAGGCGCTTGAACGCCGCGTCCATTACGGACGTAATTGGCGCTGCTATTCATTGGAGTCAATGAATAACGGCTCCAATTATGGCCAAAGAAGTGACAGGTCACTTCTTTGACGCGGGCGTCTATTTACGCGCCGTCATTTGACAGCGGCGCGTAAATTACGCCTCGTGTGAACAGACAAACGTCTGCCCATTGCTTTCAATGGGCAGATGTTTGTCAACGCTATTGAGGCGCTATTTTCGGACGTAATTCGGGGCAAAAACGCCCGAATTACGTCCGTAAATAGGCTGTGTGAACATACCCTATTTGCTATTGCAGCAGATCGGCGCTGCAATGTAGATAAGAGTAACGTGTTTTTTGTTTTTTTTAAACGAGCATTTTTGGCCAAGTTATGACCATTCTTATATTTATGTAAATGAGGCTTTCTAAAGTACAACTGGGCGTGTATTATGTGTGTTACATCGGGGCGTTTTTACTTCTTTTACTAGCTGGGCGTTGTGTATAGAAGTATCATCCACTTCTCTTCGTTACCACCCAGCTTCTGGCAGTGCACAGACACACAGCGTGTTCTCGAGAGATCACGCTGTGACGTCACTTCCTGCCCCAGGTCCTGCATCGTGTCGGACGAGCGAGGACACATCGGCACCAGAGGCTACAGTTGATTCTGCAGCAGCATCGGCGTTTGCAGGTAAGTCGATGTAACTACTTACCTGCAAACGCTGATGCTGCTGCAGAATCAACTGTAGCCTCTGGTGCCGATGTGTCCTCGCTCGTCCGACACGATGCAGGACCTGGGGCAGGAAGTGAGTGACGACACAGCATGATCTCTCGAGAACACGGCTGTGTCTGCACTGCCAGAAGCTGGGTGTTAACGAAGAGAAGTGGATGATACTTCTATACACAACGCCCAGCTAGTAAAAGAAGTAAAAACGCCCCGATGTACGCACACAATACACGCCCAGTTGGACATAACTTTAAACACGCCCAGTTGTACTTTAGAAAGCCTCATTTACATAAATATAAAAATGATCATAACTTGGCCAAAAATGCTCGTTTAAAAAAAAAAAAAAAAATGTTACTCTTATCTACATTGCAGCGCCGATCTGCTGCAATAGGAGATAGGGGTTGCAAAATCTGGTGACAGAGCCTCTTTAAATAATATTAACCAAGCAGAGAGAAAAGAAGATACAATACTCACCCAGTACTTGCTGTCTGCACTGTCCTCCCTGCGAAACCATTTCTGAATTTTTGTAATGCCACAATAAAGGACAAAAATGTTTTTCCCGTATGGGTGAGAGCCGCTTCTTCTATTCTCTCTCGTTTGTTTACAAATATACAATACTATCTAATTTTTCTGAGCACCCCCCAAAGTAAAAAAGGAACCCCTGATAAAATCTTACATTTCTAGTAAGATGTTTATCCTTCAGTATTGCCAACGTCTCCTCACTTATAAATAATGGTATATTGTAAAAGTTCAGACTTTTACGGACGCGGCGATACCAATTATGTCTATTTTATTTTAATTTTTTTATATTACTTTTATGGGAAAAATAAGAAAAAGTCTTTTTTTTTTTTTACTTACATTTTTTTGTATAGAAGAAAAACCTTTATTTAACTGTTTTTGCTTTTGTTATTTTTTATTAGTCCCTTCTAGGGCCGCTCCCCACTCTTTCAACTGACAGTTGCTGTGAGCCTGCCCCATACGCCTCCATCCCGGCCATTACGCAACCCTACCTCAAATGTCAGCATGCGGTTAATGTCTATGTAGCTGGTTGCAGAAACAGCGCCACTCTTGTTTATAGGCTGCATCTGTTATTGCAGATTATCCTCATTCATTGATTGGGACTGAGTTGCAATACCAGACACAGCTGATAATTGCAAAGACTGAATTTATTGTAGTAAACACTGAGCTATCAGAAGTATAAGTTATGTACTCTGGGTATAAACCAGAATGCTCCCATTCACTAACAACAAGCAGAGATCTTGACAAAGTTGAGGAATTGAAACACAAACTATATTAGAAAGCTGCAGAGCTTTTCATTTTACAAAGAATAAAGAATATGTCCACCTTTGCAACCAACTTTTCCTATTGCTCCAATGCATATAGTAAAACAACTAAAGCAATGTGTAAATAGTCTGACTATTGTTTTGTGTCAACAGCTCCTGTGCATACTTATGCATCTCCATGGTTACAGACTACAAACAAAATATGTATATTCCGATCCTGCAATCTACTCTCTTCCAGCTGACCCTATTTCTTGAAAATCTACATTCAAGAAGGAAGTGTTTATTACTGCAGAACCGGACTACACAAGGTTTGTAACCATGGAGACACATAGGTCTGCATAGAAGCTGTAGACACAAAACAGTAAGAGATTTTTAACCAAGACTATTTGCAAAGTTGCTTTATTTTGTATTTTAGATGCATTGGATCAATAAAAGAAATTAGTTGCCAAAGTGTCCCTTCTCTTTAAGCGTAATTTACATAAAATTGTCAGGCTTCTTTAAGTCAATCACTTGGATCAATAAATAAATTGTCCGGCATAACATTTCCCGGGGGCACTATAGCCTATGTATATAGTAAGTTTCGCACACGTCCACATCATGACTCCATTTTACTCCATACCTAGCCATAATAAAGATGCCATAGAGGTGCATGCACCTCCACTGAACCTCTACTGAACCTCTGCATACCTCCGCTCAGAGGCTGAATATGGAGAAAAAATTGTGACATGTTCCATCGGACTCCGTATGCATTGCTTCTAGGGAAGAATATCTCTTCACTACTATGGCTCCGTACAAAAGAAGCTTTATAGGCTCCATTCACTGCCTTATAGCTCCATACACTGCCTTATAGCTCCATACACTGCCTTATAGCCCCATACTCTGCCTTATAGCTCCATACACTGCCTTATAACTCCATACACTGCTTTATAGCAACATATACTGCCTTATAGCTCCATACACTGCCTTATAGCTCCATACTCTGCCTTATAGCTCCATACACTGCCTTATAGGCTCCATACACTGCCTTATAGGCTCCATACACTGCCTTATAGGCTCCATACACTGCCTTATAGGCTCCATACACTACCTTATAGGCTCCATACACTGCCTTATAGCACCATACACTGCCTTATTGCTCCATACACTGCCTTATAGCTCCATACACTGCCTCATAGCTCCATACTCTGCCTCATAGCTCCATACACTGCCTTATAACTCCATACACTGCCTTATAGCACCATACACTGCCTTATAGCTCCATACACTGCCTTATAACTCCATACACTGCCTTATAGCTCCATACCCTGCCTTATAACTCCATACACTGCCTTATAGGGTCCATACACTGCCTTATAGCTCCATACACTGCCTTATAGCTCCATACACTGCCTTATAAGCTCCATACATTGCCTTATAGCACCATACACTGCCTTTTAGCTCCATACACTGCCTAATAGCTCCATACACTGCCTTATAGCTCCATACACTGCCTTATAGCTCCATACACTGCCTTATAGCTCCATACACTGCCTTATAGCTCAATACACTGCCTAATAGCTCCATATACTGCCTTATAACTCCATACACTGCCTTATAGGGTCCATACACTGCCTTATAGCTCCATACACTGCCTTATAGCTCCATACACTGCCTTATATAGCTCCATACCTGCCTTATAGCTCCATACACCGCCTTATAACTCCATACACCGCCTTATAACTCCATACACTGCCTTATAGCTGCATACACTGCCTTATAGCTCCATACACTGCCTTATTGCTCCATACACTGCCTTACAGCACCATACACTGCCTTATAGCTCCATACACTGCCTTATAGCTCCATACACTGCCTTATAGCTCCATACACTGCCTTATAGGGTCCATACACTGCCTTATAGCTCCATACACTGCCTTATAGCTCCATACACTGCCTTATAACTCCATACACTGCCTTATAGGGTCCATACACTGCCTTATAGGCTCCATACACTGCCTTATAGCTCCATACACTGCCTTATAGCTCCATACACTGCCTTATAGCTCCATACACTGCCTTATAACTCCATACACTGCCTTATAGGGTCCATACACTGCCTTATAGGCTCCATACACTGCCTTATAGCTCCATACACTGCCTTATAGGCTCCATACACTGCCTTATAGCTCCATACACTGCCTTATAGCCTCCATTGATTGCCTTATAGGCTCCATGCACTGCCTTATAGGCTCCATGCACTGCCTTATAGCCTCCATTGATTGCCTTATAGGCTCCATACACTGCCTTATAGGCTCCATGCACTGCCTTATAAGCTCCATACACTGCCTTATAGCACCATACACTGCCTTATAGTCTCCATACACTGCCTTAGAGCTCCATACACTGCCTTATAGCTTTATACACTGCCTTATAGCTCCATACACTGGCTTATAGCTCCATACACTGCCTTATAGTGTCCATACACTGCCTTATAGGCTCCATACACTGCCTTATAGGCTCCATACACTGCCTTATAGCTCCATACACTGCCTTATAGCTCCATACACTGCCTTATAGCTCCACACACTGCCTTATAAGCTCCATACACTGCCTTATAGCACCATACACTGCCTTATAGCTCAATACACTGCCTAATAGCTCCATACACTGCCTTATAGCTCCATATACTGCCTTATAACTCCATACACTGCCTTATAGGGTCCATACACTGCCTTATAGCTCCATACACTGCCTTATAGCTCCATACCTGCCTTATAGCTCCATACACCGCCTTATAACTCCATACACCGCCTTATAACTCCATACACTGCCTTACAGGGTCCATACACTGCCTTATAGCTCCATACACTGCCTTATAGGGTCCATACACTGCCTTATAGGCTCCATACACTGCCTTATACACTGCCATATAGCTCCATACACTGCCTTATTGCTCCATACACTGCCTTACAGCACCATACACTGCCTTATAGCTCCATACACTGCCTAATAGCTCCATACACTGCCTTATAGCTCCATACACTGCCTTATAGCTCCATACACTGCCTTATAGGGTCCATACACTGCCTTATAGCTCCATACACTGCCTTATAGCTCCATACACTGCCTTATAACTCCATACACTGCCTTATAGGGTCCATACACTGCCTTATAGGCTCCATACACTGCCTTATAGCTCCATACACTGCCTTATAACTCCATACACTGCCTTATAGGGTCCATACACTGCCTTATAGCTCCATACACTGCCTTATAGCTCCATACACTGCCTTATAGGTCCATACACTGCCTTATAGGGTCCATACACTGCCTTATAGGGTCCATACACTGCCTTATAGGGTCCATACACTGCCTTATAGGCTCCATACACTGCCTTATAACTCCATACACTGCCTTATAGGGCCCATACACTGCCTTATAGGCTCCATACACTGCCTTATAGCTCCATACACTGCCTTATAGGCTCCATACACTGCCTTATAGGCTCCATACACTGCCTTATAGCTCCATACACTGCCTTATAACTCCATACACTGCCTTATAGGGTCCATACACTGCCTTATAGCTCCATACACTGCCTTATAACTCCATACACTGCCTTATAGGGTCCATACACTGCCTTATAGGCTCCATACACTGCCTTATAGCTCCATACACTGCCTTATAACTCCATACACTGCCTTATAGGGTCCATACACTGCCTTATAGGCTCCATACACAGCCTTATAGCTCCATACACTGCCTTATAGGCTCCATACACTGCCTTATAGCTCCATACACTGCCTTATAGCTCCATACACTGCCTTATAGATCCATACACTGCCTTATAGCTCCATACACTGCCTTATAGCTCCATACACTGCCTTATAACTCCATACACTGCCTTATAGGGTCCATACACTGCCTTATAGGCTCCATACACTGCCTTATAAGCTCCATACACTGCCTTATAGCACCATACACTGCCTTATAGTCTCCATACACTGCCTTATAGCTCCATACACTGCCTTATAGCTTTATACACTGCCTTATAGCTCCATACACTGCCTTATAACTCCATACACTGCCTTATAGGGTCCATACACTGCCTTATAGCTCCATACACTGCCTTATAGCTCCATACACTGCCTTATAACTCCATACACTGCCTTATAGGGTCCATACACTGCCTTATAGGCTCCATACACTGCCTTATAGCCTCCATTGACTGCCTTATAGCTTCATACACTGCCTTATAGGCTCCATACACTGCCTTATAGCTCCATACACTGCCTTATAGGCTCCATACACTGCCTTATAGTTCCATACACTGCCTTATAGGCTCCATACACTGCCTTATAGGCTCCATACACTGCCTTATAGGCTCCATACACTGCCTTATAGGCTCCATACACTGCCTTATAGCTCCATACACTGCCTTATAGGCTCCATACACTGCCTTATAGGCTCCATACACTGCCTTATAGGCTCCATACACTGCCTTATAGCTCCATACACTGCCTTATAGGCTCCATACACTGCCTTATAGCTCCATACACTGCCTTATAGGCTACTTACACTGCCTTATAGCTCCATACACTGCCTAATAGGCTCCATACACTGCCTTATAGGCTCCATACACTGCCTTATAGATCCATACACTGCCTTATAGGCTCCATACACTGCCTTATAGGCTCCATACACTGCCTTATAGTTCCATACACTGCCTTATAGTTCCATACACTGCCTTATAGGCTCCATGCACTGCCTTATAGGCTCCATACACTGCCTTATAGGCTCCATACACTGCCTTATAGGCTCCATACACTGCCTTATAGTTCCATACACTGCCTTATAGCTCCATACACTGCCTTATAGGCTTCATGCACTGCCTTATAGCTCCATACACTGCCTTATAGCCTCCATTCACTGCCTTATGGGCTTCATACACTGCCTTATAGTTCCATACACTGCCTTATAGGCTCCATACACTGCCTTATAGCTTCATACACTGCCTTATAGGCTCCATACACTGCCTTATAGCTCAGTACACTGCCTAATAGGCTCCATACACTGCCTTATAGCTCCATACACTGCCTTATAGGCTCCATACACTGCCTTATAGATCCGTACACTGCCTTATAGGCTCCATACACTGCCTTATAGGCTCCATACACTGCCTTATAGGCTTCATGCACTGCCTTATAGCCTCCATTCACTGCCTTATAGGCTCCATACACTGCCTTATAGTTCCATACACTGCCTTATAGGCTCCATACACTGCCTTATAGCTCCATACACTGCCTTATAGGCTCCATACACTGCCTTATAGCTCCATACACTGCCTTCTAGCTCCATACACTGCCTTATAGCTCCATACAGGGCCTTATAGGCTCCATACACTGCCTTATAGCTCCATACACTGCCTTATAGGCTCCATACACTGCCTTATAGTTCCATACACTGCCTTATAGGCTTCATGCACTGCCTTATAGCTCCATACACTGCCTTATAGCCTCCATACACTGCCTTATAGCTCCATACACTGCCTTATAGCTCCAAAAACTGCCTTATAGGCTCCATACACTGCCTTATAGGCTCCATACACTGCCTTATAGTTCCATACACTGCCTTATAGTTCCATACACTGCCTTATAGTTCCATACACTGCCTTATAGGCTCCATGCACTGCCTTATAGCTCCATACACTGCCTTATAGGTTCCATACACTGCCTTATAGCTCCATACACTGCCTTTTAGGCTTCATGCACTGCCTTATAGCTCCATACACTGCCTTATAGCCTCCATTCACTGCCTTATAGTTCCATACACTGCCTTATAGGCTCCATACACTGCCTTATAGCTTCATACACTGCCTTATAGGCTCCATAAACTGCCTTATAGCTCCATACACTGCCTAATAGGCTCCATACACTGCCTAATAGGCTCCATACACTGCCTTATAGCTCCATACACTGCCTTATAGGCTCCATACACTGCCTTATAGATCCATACACTGCCTTATAGGCTCCATACACTGCCTTATAGGGTCCATACACTGCCTTATAGCTCCATACACTGCCTTATAGGGTCCATACACTACCTTATAGGCTTCATACACTGCCTTATAGCTCCATACACTGCCTTATAGGCTCCATACACTGCCTTATAGGCTCCATACACTGCCTTATAGATCCATACACTGCCTTATAGATCCATACACTGCCTAATAGGCTCCATACACTGCCTTATAGGCTCCATACACTGCCTTATAGATCCATACACTGCCTTGTAGGCTCCATACACTGCCTTATAGTTCCATACACTGCCTTATAGTTCCATACACTGCCTTATAGTTCCATACACTGCCTTATAGGCTCCATGCACTGCCTTATAGGCTCCATACACTGCCTTATAGTTCCATACACTGCCTTATAGTTCCATACACTGCCTTATAGCTCCATACACTGCCTTATAGGCTTCATGCACTGCCTTATAGCTCCATACACTGCCTTATAGCCTCCATTCACTGCCTTATGGGCTTCATACACTGCCTTATAGTTCCATACACTGCCTTATAGCTCCATACACTGCCTTATAGCTCCAAACACTGCCTTATAAGCTCCATACACTGCTTTATAGCTCCATACACTGCCTTATAGCTCCATACACTGCCTTATAGCTCCATACACTGCCTTATAGCTCCATACACTGCCTTATAGCTCCATACACCGCCTTATAACTCCATACACTGCCTTATAGGGTCCATACACTGCCTTATAGCTCCATACACTGCCTTATAGCTGCATACACTGCCTTATAGCTCCTTACACTGCCTTATAGCTCCTTACACTGCCTTATAGCTCCATACACTGCCTTACAGCACCATACACTGCCTTATAGGCTCCATACACTGCCTTATAGGGTCCATACACTGCCTTATAGGGTCCATACACTGCCTTATAGGCTCCATACACTGCCTTATAGCTCCATACACTGCCTTATAGGCTCCATACACTGCCTTATAGCTCCATACACTGCCTTATAACTCCATACACCGCCTTATAGGGTCCATACACTGCCTTATAGCTCCATACACTGCCTTATAGCTCCATACACTGCCTTATAGCTGCATACACTGCCTTATAGCTCCTTACACTGCCTTATAGCTCCTTACACTGCCTTATAGCTCCATACACTGCCTTACAGCACCATACACTGCCTTATAGGCTCCATACACTGCCTTATAGGGTCCATACACTGCCTTATAGGGTCCATACACTGCCTTATAGGCTCCATACACTGCCTTATAGCTCCATACACTGCCTTATAGGCTCCATACACTGCCTTATAGCTCCATACACTGGCTTATAGCTCCATACACTGTCTTATAGGCTCCATACACTGCCTTATAGCCTCCATTGATTGCCTTATAGGCTCCATACACTGCCTTATAGGCTCCATACACTGCCTTATAAGCTCAATACACTGCCTTATAGCACCATACACTGCCTTATAGGCTCCATACACTGCCTTATAGCTCCATACACTGCCTTATAGCTCCATACACTGCCTTATAGCTCCATACACTGCCTTATAGCTCCATACACTGCCTTATAGGGTCCATACACTGCCTTACAGCTCCATACACTGCCTTATAGCTCCATACACTGCCTTATAACTCCATACACTGCCTTATAGGGTCCATACACTGCCTTATAGGCTCCATACACTGCCTTATAGCTCCATACACTGCCTTATAGGCTCCATACACTGCCTTATAGCCTCCATTGACTGCCTTATAGCTCCATACACTGCCTTATAGGCTCCATACACTGCCTTCTAGCTCCATACACTGCCTTATAGGCTCCATACACTGCCTTATAGTTCCATACACTGCCTTATAGGCTCCATACACTGCCTTATAGCTCCATACACTGCCTTATAGGCTCCATACACTGCCTTATAGTTCCATACACTGCCTTATAGGCTCCATACACTGCCTTATAGCTCCATACACTGCCTTATAGGCTCCATACACTGCCTTATAGCTCCATACACTGCTTTATAGGCTCCATACACTGCCTTATAGCTCCATACACTGCCTTATAGGCTACTTACACTGCCTTATAGCTCCATACACTGCCTAATAGGCTCCATACACTGCCTTATAGGCTCCATACACTGCCTTATAGATCCATACACTGCCTTATAGGCTCCATACACTGCCTTATAGGCTCCATACACTGCCTTATAGTTCCATACACTGCCTTATAGTTCCATACACTGCCTTATAGTTCCATACACTGCCTTATAGGCTCCATACACTGCCTTATAGGCTCCATACACTGCCTTATAGGCTCCATACACTGCCTTATAGCCTCCATTGACTGCCTTATAGCTCCATACACTGCCTTATAGGCTCCATACACTGCCTTCTAGCTCCATACACTGCCTTATAGGCTCCATACACTGCCTTATAGTTCCATACACTGCCTTATAGGCTCCATACACTGCCTTATAGCTCCATACACTGCCTTATAGGCTCCATACACTGCCTTATAGTTCCATACACTGCCTTATAGGCTCCATACACTGCCTTATAGCTCCATACACTGCCTTATAGGCTCCATACACTGCCTTATAGCTCCATACACTGCTTTATAGGCTCCATACACTGCCTTATAGCTCCATACACTGCCTTATAGGCTACTTACACTGCCTTATAGCTCCATACACTGCCTAATAGGCTCCATACACTGCCTTATAGGCTCCATACACTGCCTTATAGATCCATACACTGCCTTATAGGCTCCATACACTGCCTTATAGGCTCCATACACTGCCTTATAGTTCCATACACTGCCTTATAGTTCCATACACTGCCTTATAGTTCCATACACTGCCTTATAGGCTCCATACACTGCCTTATAGGCTCCATACACTGCCTTATAGGCTCCATACACTGCCTTATAGTTCCATACACTGCCTTATAGCTCCATACACTGCCTTATAGGCTTCATGCACTGCCTTATAGCTCCATACACTGCCTTATAGCCTCCATTCACCGCCTTATAGGCTCCATACACTGCCTTATAGTTCCATACGCTGCCTTATAGGCTCCATACGCTGCCTTATAGCTTCATACACTGCCTTATAGGCTCCATACACTGCCTTATAGCTCCATACACTGCCTAATAGGCTCCATACACTGCCTTATAGCTCCATACACTGCCTTATAGGCTCCATACACTGCCTATTAGATCCATACACTGCCTTATAGGCTCCATACACTGCCTTATAGCTCCATACACTGCCTTATAGGCTCCATACACTGCCTTATAGCTCCATACACTGGCTTATAGCTCCATACACTGTCTTATAGGCTCCATACACTGCCTTATAGCCTCCATTGATTGCCTTATAGGCTCCATACACTGCCTTATAGGCTCCATACACTGCCTTATAAGCTCCATACACTGCCTTATAGCACCATACACTGCCTTATAGGCTCCATACACTGCCTTATAGCTCCATACACTGCCTTATAGCTCCATACACTGCCTTATAGGCTCCATACACTGCCTTATAGGCTCCATACACTGCCTTATAGTTCCATACACTGCCTTATAGTTCCATACACTGCCTTATAGGCTCCATGCACTGCCTTATAGCTCCAAACACTGCCTTATAGGCTCCTTACACTGCCTTATAGTTCCATACACTGCCTTATAGCTCCATGCACTGCCTTATAGGCTTCATGCACTGCCTTATAGCTCCATACACTGCCTTATAGCCTCCATTCACTGCCTTATGGGCTTCATACACTGCCTTATAGTTCCATACACTGCCTTATAGGCTCCATACACTGCCTTATAGCTTCATACACTGCCTTATAGGCTCCATACACTGCCTTATAGCTCAGTACACTGCCTAATAGGCTCCATACACTGCCTTATAGCTCCATACACTGCCTTATAGGCTCCATACACTGCCTTATAGATCCATACACTGCCTTATAGGCTCCATACACTGCCTTATAGGCTCCATACACTGCCTTATAGGCTTCATGCACTGCCTTATAGCCTCCATTCACTGCCTTATAGGCTCCATACACTGCCTTATAGTTCCATACACTGCCTTATAGGCTCCATACACTGCCTTATAGCTCCATACACTGCCTTATAGGCTCCATACACTGCCTTATAGGCTTCATGCACTGCCTTATAGCCTCCATTCACTGCCTTATAGGCTCCATACACTGCCTTATAGTTCCATACACTGCCTTATAGTTCCATACACTGCCTTATAGTTCCATACACTGCCTTATAGTTCCATACACTGCCTTATAGGCTCCATGCACTGCCTTATAGCTCCATACACTGCCTTATAGGCTCCATACACTGCCTTATAGTTCCATACACTGCCTTATAGCTCCATACACTGCCTTTTAGGCTTCATGCACTGCCTTATAGCTCCATACACTGCCTTATAGCCTCCATTCACTGCCTTATAGGCTCCATACACTGCCTTATAGTTCCATACACTGCCTTATAGGCTCCATACACTGCCTTATAGCTTCATACACTGCCTTATAGGCTCCATAAACTGCCTTATAGCTCCATACACTGCCTAATAGGCTCCATACACTGCCTTATAGCTCCATACACTGCCTTATAGGCTCCATACACTGCCTTATAGATCCATACACTGCCTTATAGGCTCCATACACTGCCTTATAGGGTCCATACACTGCCTTATAGCTCCATACACTGCCTTATAGGGTCCATACACTACCTTATAGGCTTCATACACTGCCTTATAGCTCCATACACTACCTTATAGCTCCATACACTGCCTTATAGATCCATACACTGCCTAATAGGCTCCATACACTGCCTTATAGGATCCATACACTGCCTTGTAGGCTCCATACACTGCCTTGTAGGCTCCATACACTGCCTTATAGTTCCATACACTGCCTTATAGTTCCATACACTGCCTTATAGTTCCATACACTGCCTTATAGGCTCCATGCACTGCCTTATAGCTCCATACACTGCCTTATAGGCTCCATACACTGCCTTATAGTTCCATACACTGCCTTATAGCTCCATACACTGCCTTATAGGCTTCATGCACTGCCTTATAGCTCCATACACTGCCTTATAGCCTCCATTCACTGCCTTATAGGGTCCATACACTGCCTTATAGGGTCCATACACTGCCTTATAGGCTCCATACACTGCCTTATAGCTCCATACACTGCCTTATAGGCTCCATACACTGCCTTATAGCTCCATACACTGGCTTATAGCTCCATACACTGTCTTATAGGCTCCATACACTGCCTTATAGCCTCCATTGATTGCCTTATAGGCTCCATACACTGCCTTATAGGCTCCATACACTGCCTTATAAGCTCCATACACTGCCTTATAGCACCATACACTGCCTTATAGGCTCCATACACTGCCTTATAGCTCCATACACTGCCTTATAGCTCCATACACTGCCTTATAGCTCCATACACTGCCTTATAGCTCCATACACTGCCTTATAGGGTCCATACACTGCCTTACAGCTCCATACACTGCCTTATAGCTCCATACACTGCCTTATAACTCCATACACTGCCTTATAGGGTCCATACACTGCCTTATAGGCTCCATACACTGCCTTATAGCTCCATACACTGCCTTATAGGCTCCATACACTGCCTTATAGCCTCCATTGACTGCCTTATAGCTCCATACACTGCCTTATAGGCTCCATACACTGCCTTCTAGCTCCATACACTGCCTTATAGGCTCCATACACTGCCTTATAGTTCCATACACTGCCTTATAGGCTCCATACACTGCCTTATAGCTCCATACACTGCCTTATAGGCTCCATACACTGCCTTATAGTTCCATACACTGCCTTATAGGCTCCATACACTGCCTTATAGCTCCATACACTGCCTTATAGGCTCCATACACTGCCTTATAGCTCCATACACTGCTTTATAGGCTCCATACACTGCCTTATAGCTCCATACACTGCCTTATAGGCTACTTACACTGCCTTATAGCTCCATACACTGCCTAATAGGCTCCATACACTGCCTTATAGGCTCCATACACTGCCTTATAGATCCATACACTGCCTTATAGGCTCCATACACTGCCTTATAGGCTCCATACACTGCCTTATAGATCCATACACTGCCTTATAGGCTCCATACACTGCCTTATAGGCTTCATGCACTGCCTTATAGGTACTAAACCTATATGGAGAGCACCAAAAGGAGCAGCGCCAGCCAGACCCAAATCCCAAAAATAACTCGTTGATAAGATGAGTATCTTTAGTGTACATATAGGATAATTAAAGGGACAACAAGAGGGGGAGGCGGGACTTACAGGCCCTGAGTGAGCATGATGGTATCGGTGGAGATACCCACTAAATGAATTGTAAACCTAGAAACGGAGTCCGACACACCAAGGTTATGAAAATATAACAAATTTTATTAAACACATAACAAAGAAGAACATTAAAAGTTAAAGATGATAGCCACAGTATGAGAAGGATGGCAGACAGTAATATATATGATGTTAAAGTTAAATGCATTAAATAACAAAGTGACAACAGGAAAAGATGGCAATTCCCACTTCATGCATGATAGAATGGATGAATAAATAAATATAAATGCATGTAGTAATAGTGCACAGAGTCCTGCATCTGGTATAATAGATAAAGACCACACCAACCGGTGTATATTAGGCACAGCCAGATGCAGGAGTGAAAGTGCAACAGCAATCCACTCACATACATGCAGATATCGATAGATATATGCATGAAAAATACCAGCAACAAGCAATCAATTGAGAGCTCAAAGAATGAAGTAGGACGTCTTACCCATGTCACACACAGCACTGTCTGGCATCAACCCCGACGCGCGTTTCGGCCCTCGAGCCTTCGTCTGGGGGTGGTGTCAGAAAGTGAAGAGACATCTTTTTAAACAATCAGGAGCAAATCAGAACATCAGGGGGCAGCTGAAGCTGCTGAGAATCACTATACAAAGTGTAATAATCCACCAGTCGGGTGTGTCAGCCGTCCGGACCGGAAACGAGGCGAGAGTCACGTGTCCCGCAGCCCAGTCCGGCCAGGGACACAGGCAGCCGAACGAGAGTTCCGGCATGTCACCATCCCAAGCACGGACACAGACCCCGGGAGACGGGAGCCACGCCCCCGTACTGCTCCGGCCGAGGCAGCCAAGACCCGGACTGACAGACCGCGCGTGCGCAGTAAACAGAAGATGGAACACCGTGGATAATGAGAAAAAGAGAGAAACGTATGTATATATTGAATTATACTCATGTGCATATTGCACAAAATCCAGAATAAATGTTTAAATGATTTTACATTATGTATAGCGTTTTGAAATAATAAAATGAAGGAATAAAGGAATGATATAAAGATGATAATGAAATAGGTGTATATATTAGATTAGTCACAATTAATCCTTGTTTAGCTGTCCCTACTACTTTCCCTACAACGATTACATAATACATACAAAATGAATTACATGGATGCGCATTTGTCCATGTCAAAGCAAGGGGTGTACATATATTTGCAGATCAAACATAGAAAAATGCAAAAATAAATTCACATGATTGTACTACTGTAGTTTGGTTTGGATGAAAATGTGTTAATACAAATTATGATAAGTTGACATATATACCCCCTGACCGAACATATACATGAGAATACATATCTATATACTCATGTTCACATATACATACACAAATCAAAGAGCATATATAATGATGAGTGCAAAGTAATAGTTCCATACCATTACAACTCTAACAACATTTATGTATATCAAAGGTACACATAACACAATATATACACACATATATTCACCCACATTCACATATACAAACATACCGGACTTCACACATTGCATATGCATTCAATATACACAGACATTGCAAGTATACATGAGTATATGACAATCTACATACAAAATTTTTAATAATAAAAAATACCCATGCTAAAAAATTATAGTAGTGAATAAGATATAATAGTGACAGTAATATTGTGATGATAAAAAGCGGGGTGTATACCAATATTAAGAAATCATCAAATATATATAATATGTATATATTTATAAACTACACATTGATTTAGATCTGATGATCATACAATCACCCACATAAAAAAGTGTGAACAAATATATATGATGCATATTGATAATGGCACTTATAAATGCGCCAATAATCACTGTGATGTGAAAGTGCATGTTACTGATAAATAAATTATAGTGACTAAAAGGTGAACAATAAGTACATAATTAAACAAAAATCAAGATATGTAGGTAAATGTGAAAAAAATATATATAATAATGATAATAAGTGTACATGTAAGGATGTGCAATATGTGTGTATGGATATGTGAAGAGCTAAAAAATCATAAGTAAAGTGTGGTGAGTGATGAGTGTGTGTGTGTGTGTGTGTGTGTGTGTGTGTGTGTGTGTGTGTGATGTGTGTGTGTGTGTGTGTGTAAATGTATATCCAAGTGATGTGAGGATGACGATAAAGTGATAAGACTTTTTTCTCGTTATATAGTATAGTAAAATAGTGTGAAAAATACACTTTGAAACCCTGTTGTTACTGGATAGTGATGTTAGTAAACAATTATACAAAATTGCGCTGCACATATAACTCTGCATGTCTACATTTTAGTATTGTATTCCCATAGTTTTCTATATATCCATTGTTGTAGGATAGCTAGGTGAATCCCCTGGAATGAATTGTTCAAAAATCAAATGAGGAAGTGGTTATGATCTCAAAAGATCATTACATGTTAGATCACAGCCAGTTCATAAACGATCATCTGTAACATTAAAAATAAAAATTAGAAACATAAAAATTTAGAAACGACAGTGATTTGATCATTGCTAAACAATTAAAACTGACACCATGAGAGATCCCGACACCTCTATAAAAATGCTGCAAATCCCAAGTTCTCATTCAAGCCATTTGGTTGTACTGTCTTTAATTTCCAGATCCATCTGGATTCCAATTTTGACAGTTTTTTCATTACTGACCCACCTCTCAAATCAGTCTTTACACAATCAATGCCTTTGACTTTGAGGGTTCTGGATTCACATCCATGGTATGTGAAAAAATGCCTCGGAAGAGTTTTTAACAACTCAATGTTTTCTGGAGCAGTGCCCCTCGCTGCCTCTATGCTATTCACGTGTTCCCTTGTTCTGATTTTGAGCTCTCTACTGGTAAGACCAATATAAATCTTTGGGCATGGGCACCATGCATAATAAATCACTCCTTTAGTACCACAGTTGATTGGCCAAGTGATTTTGTATGTCATCTTGCCAGTCGAATCTACAAATTCATCGCTCCTAGCCACATTTGGGCAGGCTATACATCTACCGCAAGGGCGGCAGCCCCATTTAGGTTTTGACGCTCCAAAGATTGGTTTTATACTTTGGGGTTGGTGGTAACTGTGGACAAGGGTATCACGTAGATTCCTTGCTCTTCTCGATGCTACCGCAGGTTTTACAGGGAGAATTTTAGATAAGGTAGTGTCAGTTTTTAATATAGACCAGTGTTTGGCCAGACATTTCCTCATCTGCCCCCATCTGTCATGATAAGTAGTGACATACCTGATTGTCGAGTCCACATTTCTCTTGATAATGGGGTGAAGAAGTTGGGTTCGTGTAGAGCGTCTTGCCCTCTCATATGCCTTATTTATACATCTTCTATTGTATCCCCTGTCGAGAAAACGTTGTTTCAGATTATTTGCCTGGATCTCAAAGTCATCATTTGATGAACATAGCCTTTTAATCCTCAGAAACTGACCGATGGGAATAGCACGGATCAGATGGCTCGGGTGTGAAGATGAGGCATGAAGATAAGAATTAACTGACGTATCTTTTCTATGTATATCTGTCCTGATATAACCGTCAGTGTCTCGTCTAATAAGTACGTCCAGAAAATCAATCACTGTTTCACTTGTTTTCCACGTCAGATGAATATTAAGATCATTGATGTTAAGATTTGTCATAAAACCAGCAAATTCATCACTGGTGCCATGCCAGATGATGAAGATATCATCAATGAACCGGGTCCATAGGACCACCTTGTCCATTGATGATATCCGATCTGATAGAAACAGATCCCTCTCCCACAGCCCCAGGAACAGGTTGGCATATGAAGGTGCACAGGCCGCCCCCATTGCCGTGCCCTGGAGCTGCAGGTAAAAGGATCCGTTAAAGGTGAAAAAATTGTGCGTGAGCACAAATTCTAAGAGAGTGAGGATGAATTGGGACATAGATGGATTACTATCAGTCATCCCCATAAAGTATGACACTGCCTGGAGACCATCCTGATGTCGGATGTTGGTATATAAGGATTCTACGTCACACGTAGCAAGCAACATATTAGGTTCTAATTGAATCCCTTCCAGTCTTTTAAGGAGGTCTGAGGAGTCTCTAAGATATGATGGTAAGATCTCAACCATGGGCTTCAGTGTAGCATCAATATACTTACTTATATTGTCACATAAGTTGCCTCTTCCAGATATGATGGGACGCCCTGGTGGTGATTTGGGGTCTTTATGTATCTTGGGTAGTAAGTATAAGCTTGCTACTGTGGGATCCTGTACCATGAGACATTCGGTAAGGGCCGCAGAGATGGTACCCTCATTTTGAGCTTCTTTTAATATATCATCAAGTAGACCACTAAAAGAAGAGAGAGGATTAAAGGTCAGCTTTTTGTAGCAGGTCGTATTTCTCAATTGCCGATACGCTTCTCGTTCGTACATGGCCCTAGGCCACATCACTATATTACCCCCCTTATCTGCGGGTTTAATTACAGTATCCTCGAGATTTTTCAATCTCTTTAGACTCATCCGTTCAGCGCAGGTTAAATTGTCGCACTTAATCCCCGTGGATATTCTCTCGAAGTCCTGGGCCACCAATTTCACGAATAAGTCGATCGGTGGACATATCGAAAATGGAGGAAATTTAGAGGATCGTTTCCTTATAGTTTGAGGGATCGTACCTGTCTCAGGGTTTTGTTGTTCTTCAAGTAACTGTTGCAAAGATTGTAAAGCCTCTCTTTCTTCCAATGTGTCAAAGATCTCGTCTTCCTTCCGATGAAACCATCTTTTGAAGATCAATCCTCTGGCAAATAGATGTAAGTCCTTCACCGCTGTAAAGGTGTCAAAATGGGAAGAAGGTGCAAAAGTCAGTCCCTTGGACAAGACCCCAATATCTGTAGGGGACAAGTGATGGGTAGATAAGTTAATTACCTGCATTCTCGAGTTCTCAGGCAATTGAGTGGCCATTTGATTGCGCCAGCCTTCTCCCCTTTGTCTATTGGCTGGATCATAATTCTGCATCCGTTGTTCACCACCTCCGCCTCTCTGTCGATTCTTTTGTCTAAACATGTTTGGTCTCCTATAGTCTATTCCACTCCGTGTCCTGCCTCTCTGCGCATTGTCTTCCGGTTCTGACATGGAGCTCGCTGATGACACAGAGGGAGATCTTCTGCCATCCACACTAAATTGTTTGGAATATTGCCACCTGTACATGCGGTTTGTCACCTTATCGTTCAGATCTCGTTGAAATTTCCGACTTTTAACATCTTGGATGCTCTTCTCCCACTTATCCATCTCCAGATCAAGTTGTTGGAATGTGTTGGTCCACTCCTCATCATTCCGCTTAGTCTTGAGTTCAGTTTGTATTTTTTCGATCTCAACGTTAAGCATCTCAAGTGTCTGCTTGTCCAGGCCAATCAACAGTTCCATAAATGTTTGAGATGATGTCCTACAGGTGTCCTCCCATCGGGAGATAAAGCATTCATCCAAACTATTGAGTGTCGGAAAGACCTGAATCCTGAGTCCCCTTGGTATAAGGCCTCTTTGTAGGTATTTCTCCAAGAAGGCCTTATTCCACCAGGTTTTGGTCCGCTTATGAAATAATGACTTGAGATTGTTTTTGATAGCAGCTATATTACCCCGGGTGTCGGGATCTCCCACTGTGGGATCATCTTTAAAAACCAAGTCTAGCTTGGTCAACCAGGATTTTTCCCTGGCCTTGAAGTCCATGCTGGTGGACCTCCCGGAATCTGTAGAAAAAACAGAACTTAGACGTACTAAACCTATATGGAGAGCACCAAAAGGAGCAGCGCCAGCCAGACCCAAATCCCAAAAATAACTCGTTGATAAGATGAGTATCTTTAGTGTACATATAGGATAATTAAAGGGACAACAAGAGGGGGAGGCGGGACTTACAGGCCCTGAGTGAGCATGATGGTATCGGTGGAGATACCCACTAAATGAATTGTAAACCTAGAAACGGAGTCCGACACACCAAGGTTATGAAAATATAACAAATTTTATTAAACACATAACAAAGAAGAACATTAAAAGTTAAAGATGATAGCCACAGTATGAGAAGGATGGCAGACAGTAATATATATGATGTTAAAGTTAAATGCATTAAATAACAAAGTGACAACAGGAAAAGATGGCAATTCCCACTTCATGCATGATAGAATGGATGAATAAATAAATATAAATGCATGTAGTAATAGTGCACAGAGTCCTGCATCTGGTATAATAGATAAAGACCACACCAACCGGTGTATATTAGGCACAGCCAGATGCAGGAGTGAAAGTGCAACAGCAATCCACTCACATACATGCAGATATCGATAGATATATGCATGAAAAATACCAGCAACAAGCAATCAATTGAGAGCTCAAAGAATGAAGTAGGACGTCTTACCCATGTCACACACAGCACTGTCTGGCATCAACCCCGACGCGCGTTTCGGCCCTCGAGCCTTCGTCTGGGGGTGGTGTCAGAAAGTGAAGAGACATCTTTTTAAACAATCAGGAGCAAATCAGAACATCAGGGGGCAGCTGAAGCTGCTGAGAATCACTATACAAAGTGTAATAATCCACCAGTCGGGTGTGTCAGCCGTCCGGACCGGAAACGAGGCGAGAGTCACGTGTCCCGCAGCCCAGTCCGGCCAGGGACACAGGCAGCCGAACGAGAGTTCCGGCATGTCACCATCCCAAGCACGGACACAGACCCCGGGAGACGGGAGCCACGCCCCCGTACTGCTCCGGCCGAGGCAGCCAAGACCCGGACTGACAGACCGCGCGTGCGCAGTAAACAGAAGATGGAACACCGTGGATAATGAGAAAAAGAGAGAAACGTATGTATATATTGAATTATACTCATGTGCATATTGCACAAAATCCAGAATAAATGTTTAAATGATTTTACATTATGTATAGCGTTTTGAAATAATAAAATGAAGGAATAAAGGAATGATATAAAGATGATAATGAAATAGGTGTATATATTAGATTAGTCACAATTAATCCTTGTTTAGCTGTCCCTACTACTTTCCCTACAACGATTACATAATACATACAAAATGAATTACATGGATGCGCATTTGTCCATGTCAAAGCAAGGGGTGTACATATATTTGCAGATCAAACATAGAAAAATGCAAAAATAAATTCACATGATTGTACTACTGTAGTTTGGTTTGGATGAAAATGTGTTAATACAAATTATGATAAGTTGACATATATACCCCCTGACCGAACATATACATGAGAATACATATCTATATACTCATGTTCACATATACATACACAAATCAAAGAGCATATATAATGATGAGTGCAAAGTAATAGTTCCATACCATTACAACTCTAACAACATTTATGTATATCAAAGGTACACATAACACAATATATACACACATATATTCACCCACATTCACATATACAAACATACCGGACTTCACACATTGCATATGCATTCAATATACACAGACATTGCAAGTATACATGAGTATATGACAATCTACATACAAAATTTTTAATAATAAAAAATACCCATGCTAAAAAATTATAGTAGTGAATAAGATATAATAGTGACAGTAATATTGTGATGATAAAAAGCGGGGTGTATACCAATATTAAGAAATCATCAAATATATATAATATGTATATATTTATAAACTACACATTGATTTAGATCTGATGATCATACAATCACCCACATAAAAAAGTGTGAACAAATATATATGATGCATATTGATAATGGCACTTATAAATGCGCCAATAATCACTGTGATGTGAAAGTGCATGTTACTGATAAATAAATTATAGTGACTAAAAGGTGAACAATAAGTACATAATTAAACAAAAATCAAGATATGTAGGTAAATGTGAAAAAAATATATATAATAATGATAATAAGTGTACATGTAAGGATGTGCAATATGTGTGTATGGATATGTGAAGAGCTAAAAAATCATAAGTAAAGTGTGGTGAGTGATGAGTGTGTGTGTGTGTGTGTGTGTGTGTGTGTGTGTGTGTGTGATGTGTGTGTGTGTGTGTAAATGTATATCCAAGTGATGTGAGGATGACGATAAAGTGATAAGACTTTTTTCTCGTTATATAGTATAGTAAAATAGTGTGAAAAATACACTTTGAAACCCTGTTGTTACTGGATAGTGATGTTAGTAAACAATTATACAAAATTGCGCTGCACATATAACTCTGCATGTCTACATTTTAGTATTGTATTCCCATAGTTTTCTATATATCCATTGTTGTAGGATAGCTAGGTGAATCCCCTGGAATGAATTGTTCAAAAATCAAATGAGGAAGTGGTTATGATCTCAAAAGATCATTACATGTTAGATCACAGCCAGTTCATAAACGATCATCTGTAACATTAAAAATAAAAATTAGAAACATAAAAATTTAGAAACGACAGTGATTTGATCATTGCTAAACAATTAAAACTGACACCATGAGAGATCCCGACACCTCTATAAAAATGCTGCAAATCCCAAGTTCTCATTCAAGCCATTTGGTTGTACTGTCTTTAATTTCCAGATCCATCTGGATTCCAATTTTGACAGTTTTTTCATTACTGACCCACCTCTCAAATCAGTCTTTACACAATCAATGCCTTTGACTTTGAGGGCTCTGGATTCACATCCATGGTATGTGAAAAAATGCCTCGGAAGAGTTTTTAACAACTCAATGTTTTCTGGAGCAGTGCCCCTCGCTGCCTCTATGCTATTCACGTGTTCCCTTGTTCTGATTTTGAGCTCTCTACTGGTAAGACCAATATAAATCTTTGGGCATGGGCACCATGCATAATAAATCACTCCTTTAGTACCACAGTTGATTGGCCAAGTGATTTTGTATGTCATCTTGCCAGTCGAATCTACAAATTCATCGCTCCTAGCCACATTTGGGCAGGCTATACATCTACCGCAAG
Source organism: Rhinoderma darwinii (assembly GCF_050947455.1). Lineage (NCBI taxonomy): Eukaryota > Metazoa > Chordata > Amphibia > Anura > Rhinodermatidae > Rhinoderma > Rhinoderma darwinii. The sequence continues at coordinate 463,636,988 of NC_134688.1, read as the reverse complement.
GGCGGCAGCCCCATTTAGGTTTTGACGCTCCAAAGATTGGTTTTATACTTTGGGGTTGGTGGTAACTGTGGACAAGGGTATCACGTAGATTCCTTGCTCTTCTCGATGCTACCGCAGGTTTTACAGGGAGAATTTTAGATAAGGTAGTGTCAGTTTTTAATATAGACCAGTGTTTGGCCAGACATTTCCTCATCTGCCCCCATCTGTCATGATAAGTAGTGACATACCTGATTGTCGAGTCCACATTTCTCTTGATAATGGGGTGAAGAAGTTGGGTTCGTGTAGAGCGTCTTGCCCTCTCATATGCCTTATTTATACATCTTCTATTGTATCCCCTGTCGAGAAAACGTTGTTTCAGATTATTTGCCTGGATCTCAAAGTCATCATTTGATGAACATAGCCTTTTAATCCTCAGAAACTGACCGATGGGAATAGCACGGATCAGATGGCTCGGGTGTGAAGATGAGGCATGAAGATAAGAATTAACTGACGTATCTTTTCTATGTATATCTGTCCTGATATAACCGTCAGTGTCTCGTCTAATAAGTACGTCCAGAAAATCAATCACTGTTTCACTTGTTTTCCACGTCAGATGAATATTAAGATCATTGATGTTAAGATTTGTCATAAAACCAGCAAATTCATCACTGGTGCCATGCCAGATGATGAAGATATCATCAATGAACCGGGTCCATAGGACCACCTTGTCCATTGATGATATCCGATCTGATAGAAACAGATCCCTCTCCCACAGCCCCAGGAACAGGTTGGCATATGAAGGTGCACAGGCCGCCCCCATTGCCGTGCCCTGGAGCTGCAGGTAAAAGGATCCGTTAAAGGTGAAAAAATTGTGCGTGAGCACAAATTCTAAGAGAGTGAGGATGAATTGGGACATAGATGGATTACTATCAGTCATCCCCATAAAGTATGACACTGCCTGGAGACCATCCTGATGTCGGATGTTGGTATATAAGGATTCTACGTCACACGTAGCAAGCAACATATTAGGTTCTAATTGAATCCCTTCCAGTCTTTTAAGGAGGTCTGAGGAGTCTCTAAGATATGATGGTAAGATCTCAACCATGGGCTTCAGTGTAGCATCAATATACTTACTTATATTGTCACATAAGTTGCCTCTTCCAGATATGATGGGACGCCCTGGTGGTGATTTGGGGTCTTTATGTATCTTGGGTAGTAAGTATAAGCTTGCTACTGTGGGATCCTGTACCATGAGACATTCGGTAAGGGCCGCAGAGATGGTACCCTCATTTTGAGCTTCTTTTATACACTGTAGTTCCATACACTGTAGTTCCATACACTGTAGTTCCATACACTGCCTTATAGGCTCCATACACTGCCTTATAGGCTCCATACACTGCCTTATAGGCTCCATACACTGCCTTATAGCCTCCATTGACTGCCTTATAGCTCCATACACTGCCTTATAGGCTCCATACACTGCCTTCTAGCTCCATACACTGCCTTATAGGCTCCATACACTGCCTTATAGTTCCATACACTGCCTTATAGGCTCCATACACTGCCTTATAGCTCCATACACTGCCTTATAGGCTCCATACACTGCCTTATAGTTCCATACACTGCCTTATAGGCTCCATACACTGCCTTATAGCTCCATACACTGCCTTATAGGCTCCATACACTGCCTTATAGCTCCATACACTGCTTTATAGGCTCCATACACTGCCTTATAGCTCCATACACTGCCTTATAGGCTACTTACACTGCCTTATAGCTCCATACACTGCCTAATAGGCTCCATACACTGCCTTATAGGCTCCATACACTGCCTTATAGATCCATACACTGCCTTATAGGCTCCATACACTGCCTTATAGGCTCCATACACTGCCTTATAGTTCCATACACTGCCTTATAGTTCCATACACTGCCTTATAGTTCCATACACTGCCTTATAGGCTCCATACACTGCCTTATAGGCTCCATACACTGCCTTATAGGCTCCATACACTGCCTTATAGTTCCATACACTGCCTTATAGCTCCATACACTGCCTTATAGGCTTCATGCACTGCCTTATAGCTCCATACACTGCCTTATAGCCTCCATTCACCGCCTTATAGGCTCCATACACTGCCTTATAGTTCCATACGCTGCCTTATAGGCTCCATACGCTGCCTTATAGCTTCATACACTGCCTTATAGGCTCCATACACTGCCTTATAGCTCCATACACTGCCTAATAGGCTCCATACACTGCCTTATAGCTCCATACACTGCCTTATAGGCTCCATACACTGCCTATTAGATCCATACACTGCCTTATAGGCTCCATACACTGCCTTATAGGCTCCATACACTGCCTTATAGGCTCCATACACTGCCTTATAGGCTCCATACACTGCCTTATGGGCTCAATACACTGCCTTATAGGCTTCATGCACTGCCTTATAGCCTCCATTCACTGCCTTATAGGCTCCATACACTGCCTTATAGTTCCATACACTGCCTTATAGGCTCCATACACTGCCTTATAGGCTCCATACACTGCCTTATAGCTCCATACACTGCCTTATAGCTCCATACACTGCCTTATAGCTCCATACACGGCCTTATAGGCTCCATACACTGCCTTATAGCTCCATACACTGCCTTTTAGGCTCCATACACTGCCTTATAGTTCCATACACTGCCTTATAGGCTCCATGCACTGCCTTATAGCTCCATACACTGCCTTTTAGGCTCCATACACTGCCTTATAGCCTCCATGCACTGCCTTATAGCCTCCATTCACTGCCTTATAGGCTCCATACACTGCCTTATAGTTCCATACACTGCCTTATAGGCTCCATACACTGCCTTATAGCATCATACACTGCCTTATAGGCTCCATACACTGCCTTATAGCTCCATACACTGCCTAATAGGCTCCATACACTGCCTTATAGCTCCATACACGGCCTTATAGGCTCCATACACTGCCTTATAGTTCCATACACTGCCTTATAGGCTCCATACACTGCCTTATAGCTCCATACACTGCCTTATAGGCTCCATACACTGCCTTATAGGCTCCATACACTGCCTTATAGTTCCATACACTGCCTTATAGTTCCATACACTGCCTTATAGGCTCCATGCACTGCCTTATAGGCTCCATGCACTGCCTTATAGCTCCATACACTGCCTTATAGGCTCCATACACTGCCTTATAGGCTCCATACACTGCCTTATAGCTCCATACACTGCCTTATAGGCTTCATGCACTGCCTTATAGCCTCCATTCACTGCCTTATAGCCTCCATTCACTGCCTTATAGGCTCCATACACTGCCTTATAGGCTCCATACACTGCCTTATAGGCTCCATACACTGCCCTATAGGCTCCATACTCTGCCTTATAGGCTCCATACACTGCCTTATAGGCTCCATACTCTGCCTTATAGGCTCCATACACTGCCTTATAGGCTCCATGCACTGCCTTATAGGCTTCATGCACTGCCTTATAGGCTTCATGCACTGCCTTATAGCTCCATACACTGCCTTATAGCCTCCATTCACTGCCTTATAGGCTCTATACACTGCCTTATAGATCCATACACTGCCTTATAGGCTCCATACACTGCCTTATAGGCTCCATACACTGCCTTATAGTTCCATACACTGCCTTATAGCTCCATACACTGCCTTATAGCCTCCATTCACTGCCTTATAGGCTCCATACACTGCCTTATAGTTCCATACACTGCCTTATAGGCTCCATACACTGCCTTATAGGCTCCATACACTGCCTTATAGGCTCCATACTCTGCCTTATAGGCTCCATACACTGCCTTATAGGCTTCATGCACTGCCTTATAGCCTCCATTCACTGCCTTATAGGCTCCATACACAGCCTTATAGTTCCATACACTGCCTTATAGCTCCATACACTGCCTTATAGGCTCCATACACTGCCTTATAGCTCCATACTCTGCCTTATAGCTCCATACACTGCCTTATAGCTCCATACACGGCCTTATAGGCTCCATACACTGCCTTATAGCTCCATACACTGCCTTATAGCCTCCATTCACTGCCTTATAGGCTCCATACACTGCCTTATAGTTCCATACTCTGCCTTATAGGCTCCATACACTGCCTTATAGCTTCATACACTGCCTTATAGGCTCCATACACTGCCTTATAGCTCCATACACTGCCTAATAGGCTCCATACACTGCCTTATAGCTCCATACACTGCCTTATAGGCTCCATACACTGCCTTATAGATCCATACACTGCCTTATAGGCTCCATACACTGCCTTATAGGCTCCATACACTGCCTTATAGGCTCCATACACTGCCTTATAGGCTCCATACACTGCCTTATAGGCTTCATGCACTGCCTTATAGCCTCCATTCACTGCCTTATAGGCTCCATACACTGCCTTATAGTTCCATACACTGCCTTATAGGCTCCATACACTGCCTTATAGCTCCATACACTGCCTTATAGCCTCCATACACTGCCTTATAGCCTCCATACACTGCCTTGTAGCTCCATAGACTGCCTTGTAGCTCCATACACTGCCTTATAGCTCCATACATTGCCTTATAGCCTCCATACATTGCCTTATAGCCTCCATACACTGCCTTATAGCTCCATACACTGCCTTATGGCTCCATACACTGCCTTATAGGCTACTTACACTGCCTTATAACTTCATACACTGCCTAATAGGCCTCATACACTACCTTATAGGCTCCATACACTGCCTTATAGGCTCCATACACTGCCTTATAGATCCATACACTGCCTTATAGGCTCCATACACTGCCTTATAGGCTCCATACACTGCCTTATAGTTCCATACACTGCCTTATAGTTCCATACACTGCCTTATAGTTCCATACACTGCCTTATAGTTCCATACACTGCCTTATAGGCTCCATACACTGCCTTATAGCTCCATACACTGCCTTATAGGCTCCATACACTGCCTTATAGTTCCATACACTGCCTTATAGCTCCATACACTGCCTTATAGCTCCATACACTGCCTTATAGGCTTCATGCACTGCCTTATGCCTCCATTCACTGCCTTATAGGCTCCATACACTGCCTTATAGTTCCATACACTGCCTTATAGTTCCATACACTGCCTTATAGGCTCCATACACTGCCTTATAGGCTCCATACACTGCCTTATAGATCCATACACTGCCTTATAGATCCATACACTGCCTTATAGGCTCCATACACTGCCTTATAGGCTCCATACACTGCCTTATAGTTCCATACACTGCCTTATAGGCTCCATACACTGCCTTATAGGCTCCATACACTGCCTTATAGGCTTCATGCACTGCCTTATAGCTCCATACACTGCCTTATAGCCTCCATTCACTGCCTTATAGGCTCCATACACTGCCTTATAGGCTCCATACACTGCCTTATAGGCTCCATACACTGCCTTATAGGCTCCATACACTGCCTTATAGGCTCCATACTCTGCCTTATAGGCTCCGTACACTGCCTTATAGCTCCATACACTGCCTTATAGGCTTCATGCACTGCCTTATAGCCTCCATTCACTGCCTTATAGGCTCCATACACTGCCTTATAGGCTCCATACACTGCCTTATAGTTCCATACACTGCCTTATAGGTTCCATACACTGCCTTATAGCTCCATACACTGCCTTATAGGCTCCATACACTGCCTTATAGCTCCATACACTGCCTTATAGCTCCATACACTACCTTATAGCTCCATACACGGCCTTATAGGCTCCATACACTGCCTTATAGCTCTATACACTGCCTTATAGGCTCCATACACTGCCTTATAGTTCCATACACTGCCTTATAGGCTCCATACACTGCCTTATAGGCTTCATACACTGCCTTATAGCATCCATACACTGCCTTATAGCTCCATACACTGCCTTATAGCTCCATACACTGCCTTATAGGCTCTATACACTGCCTTATAGGCTCTATACACTGCCTTATAGCTCCATACACTGCCTTATAGGCTACTTACACTGCCTTATAGCTCCATACACTGCCTAATAGGCCTCATACACTGCCTTATAGGCTCCATACACTGCCTTATAGTTCCATACACTGCCTTATAGCTCCATACACTGCCTTATAGGCTCCATACACTGCCTTATAGCTCCATACTCTGCCTTATAGCTCCATACACTGCCTTATAGCTCCATACACGGCCTTATAGGCTCCATACACTGCCTTATAGCTCCATACACTGCCTTATAGCCTCCATTCACTGCCTTATAGGCTCCATACACTGCCTTATAGTTCCATACTCTGCCTTATAGGCTCCATACACTGCCTTATAGCTTCATACACTGCCTTATAGGCTCCATACACTGCCTTATAGCTCCATACACTGCCTAATAGGCTCCATACACTGCCTTATAGCTCCATACACTGCCTTATAGGCTCCATACACTGCCTTATAGATCCATACACTGCCTTATAGGCTCCATACACTGCCTTATAGGCTCCATACACTGCCTTATAGGCTCCATACACTGCCTTATAGGCTCCATACACTGCCTTATAGGCTCCATACACTGCCTTATAGGCTTCATGCACTGCCTTATAGCCTCCATTCACTGCCTTATAGGCTCCATACACTGCCTTATAGTTCCATACACTGCCTTATAGGCTCCATACACTGCCTTATAGCTCCATACACTGCCTTATAGCCTCCATACACTGCCTTATAGCTCCATAGACTGCCTTGTAGCTCCATACACTGCCTTATAGCTCCATACACTGCCTTATAGCTCCATACACTGCCTTATAGCCTCCATACATTGCCTTATAGCCTCCATACACTGCCTTATAGCTCCATACACTGCCTTATGGCTCCATACACTGCCTTATAGGCTACTTACACTGCCTTATAACTTCATACACTGCCTAATAGGCCTCATACACTGCCTTATAGGCTCCATACACTGCCTTATAGGCTCCATACACTGCCTTATAGATCCATACACTGCCTTATAGGCTCCATACACTGCCTTATAGGCTCCATACACTGCCTTATAGTTCCATACACTGCCTTATAGTTCCATACACTGCCTTATAGTTCCATACACTGCCTTATAGTTCCATACACTGCCTTATAGGCTCCATACACTGCCTTATAGCTCCATACACTGCCTTATAGGCTCCATACACTGCCTTATAGTTCCATACACTGCCTTATAGCTCCATACACTGCCTTATAGCTCCATACACTGCCTTATAGGCTTCATGCACTGCCTTATGCCTCCATTCACTGCCTTATAGGCTCCATACACTGCCTTATAGTTCCATACACTGCCTTATAGTTCCATACACTGCCTTATAGGCTCCATACACTGCCTTATAGGCTCCATACACTGCCTTATAGATCCATACACTGCCTTATAGATCCATACACTGCCTTATAGGCTCCATACACTGCCTTATAGGCTCCATACACTGCCTTATAGTTCCATACACTGCCTTATAGGCTCCATACACTGCCTTATAGGCTCCCTACACTGCCTTATAGGCTTCATGCACTGCCTTATAGCTCCATACACTGCCTTATAGCCTCCATTCACTGCCTTATAGGCTCCATACACTGCCTTATAGTTCCATACACTGCCTTATAGCTCCATACACTGCCTTTTAGGCTTCATGCACTGCCTTATAGCTCCATACACTGCCTTATAGCCTCCATTCACTGCCTTATAGGCTCCATACACTGCCTTATAGTTCCATACACTGCCTTATAGGCTCCATACACTGCCTTATAGCTTCATACACTGCCTTATAGGCTCCATAAACTGCCTTATAGCTCCATACACTGCCTTATAGGCTCCATACACTGCCTTATAGGCTCCATACACTGCCTTATAGGCTCCATACACTGCCTTATAGGCTTCATGCACTGCCTTATAGCCTCCATTCACTGCCTTATAGGCTCCATACACTGCCTTATAGTTCCATACACTGCCTTATAGGCTCCATACACTGCCTTATAGCTCCATACACTGCCTTATAGCCTCCATACACTGCCTTATAGCTCCATAGACTGCCTTGTAGCTCCATACACTGCCTTATAGCTCCATACACTGCCTTATAGCTCCATACACTGCCTTATAGCCTCCATACATTGCCTTATAGCCTCCATACACTGCCTTATAGCTCCATACACTGCCTTATGGCTCCATACACTGCCTTATAGGCTACTTACACTGCCTTATAACTTCATACACTGCCTAATAGGCCTCATACACTGCCTTATAGGCTCCATACACTGCCTTATAGGCTCCATACACTGCCTTATAGATCCATACACTGCCTTATAGGCTCCATACACTGCCTTATAGGCTCCATACACTGCCTTATAGTTCCATACACTGCCTTATAGTTCCATACACTGCCTTATAGTTCCATACACTGCCTTATAGTTCCATACACTGCCTTATAGGCTCCATACACTGCCTTATAGCTCCATACACTGCCTTATAGGCTCCATACACTGCCTTATAGTTCCATACACTGCCTTATAGCTCCATACACTGCCTTATAGCTCCATACACTGCCTTATAGGCTTCATGCACTGCCTTATGCCTCCATTCACTGCCTTATAGGCTCCATACACTGCCTTATAGTTCCATACACTGCCTTATAGTTCCATACACTGCCTTATAGGCTCCATACACTGCCTTATAGGCTCCATACACTGCCTTATAGATCCATACACTGCCTTATAGATCCATACACTGCCTTATAGGCTCCATACACTGCCTTATAGGCTCCATACACTGCCTTATAGTTCCATACACTGCCTTATAGGCTCCATACACTGCCTTATAGGCTCCATACACTGCCTTATAGGCTTCATGCACTGCCTTATAGCTCCATACACTGCCTTATAGCCTCCATTCACTGCCTTATAGGCTCCATACACTGCCTTATAGTTCCATACACTGCCTTATAGCTCCATACACTGCCTTTTAGGCTTCATGCACTGCCTTATAGCTCCATACACTGCCTTATAGCCTCCATTCACTGCCTTATAGGCTCCATACACTGCCTTATAGTTCCATACACTGCCTTATAGGCTCCATACACTGCCTTATAGCTTCATACACTGCCTTATAGGCTCCATAAACTGCCTTATAGCTCCATACACTGCCTAATAGGCTCCATACACTGCCTTATAGCTCCATACACTGCCTTATAGGCTCCATACACTGCCTTATAGATCCATACACTGCCTTATAGGCTCCATACACTGCCTTATAGGGTCCATACACTGCCTTATAGCTCCATACACTGCCTTATAGGGTCCATACACTACCTTATAGGCTTCATACACTGCCTTATAGCTCCATACACTACCTTATAGCTCCATACACTGCCTTATAGATCCATACACTGCCTAATAGGCTCCATACACTGCCTTATAGGCTCCATACACTGCCTTGTAGGCTCCATACACTGCCTTGTAGGCTCCATACACTGCCTTATAGTTCCATACACTGCCTTATAGTTCCATACACTGCCTTATAGTTCCATACACTGCCTTATAGGCTCCATGCACTGCCTTATAGCTCCATACACTGCCTTATAGGCTCCATACACTGCCTTATAGTTCCATACACTGCCTTATAGCTCCATACACTGCCTTATAGGCTTCATGCACTGCCTTATAGCTCCATACACTGCCTTATAGCCTCCATTCACTGCCTTATGGGCTTCATACACTGCCTTATAGTTCCATACACTGCCTTATAGGCTCCATACACTGCCTTATAGCTTCATACACTGCCTTATAGGCTCCATACACTGCCTTATAGCTCCATACACTGCCTAATAGGCTCCATACACTGCCTTTTAGCTCCATACACTGCCTTATAGGCTCCATACACTGCCTTATAGATCCATACACTGCCTTATAGGCTCCATACAGTGCCTTATAGGCTTCATGCACTGCCTTATAGCCTCCATTCACTGCCTTATAGGCTCCATACACTGCCTTATAGTTCCATACACTGCCTTATAGGCTCCATACACTGCCTTATAGCTCCATACACTGCCTTATAGTTCCATACAGGGCCTTATAGGCTCCATACACTGCCTTATAGGCTCCATACACTGCCTTATAGGCTCCATACACTGCCTAATAGGCTCCATACACTGCCTTATAGACTCCATACACTGCCTTATAGGCTCCATACACTGCCTTATAGGCTCCATACACTGCCTTATAGGCTCCATACACTGCCTTATAGTTCCATACACTGCCTTATAGTTCCATACACTGCCTTATAGTACCATACACTGCCTTATAGCTCCATACACTGCCTTATAGGCTCCATACACTGCCTTATAGTTCCATACACTGCCTTATAGCTCCATACACTGCCTTATAGGCTTCATGCACTGCCTTATAGCTCCATACACTGCCTTATAGCCTCCATTCACTGCCTTATGGGCTTCATACACTGCCTTATAGTTCCATACACTGCCTTATAGGCTCCATACACTGCCTTATAGCTTCATACACTGCCTTATAGGCTCCATACACTGCCTTATAGGCTCCATACACTGCCTTATAGGCTCCATACACTGCCTAATAGGCTCCATACACTGCCTAATAGGCTCCATACACTGCCTTATAGCTCCATACACTGCCTTATAGGCTCCATACACTGCCTTATAGGCTCCATACACTGCCTTATAGATCCATACACTGCCTTATAGGCTCCATACACTGCCTTATAGGCTTCATGCACTGCCTTATAGGCTCCATACACTGCCTTATAGTTCCATACACTGCCTTATAGGCTCCATACACTGCCTAATAGCTCCATACACTGCCTTATAGGCTCCATACACTGCCTTATAGGCTCCATACACTGCCTTCTAGCTCCATACACTGCCTTATAGCTCCATACAGGGCCTTATAGGCTCCATACACTGCCTTATAGCTCCATACACTGCCTTATAGGCTCCATACACTGCCTTATAGTTCCATACACTGCCTTATAGGCTCCATACACTGCCTTATAGGCTTCATGCACTGCCTTATAGCTCCATACACTGCCTTATAGCCTCCATACACTGCCTTATAGCCTCCATACACTGCCTTATAGCCTCCATACACTGCCTTATAGCCTCCATACACTGCCTTATAGATCCATACACTGCCTTATAGGCTCCATACACTGCCTTATAGGCTCCATACACTGCCTTATAGTTCCATACACTGCCTTATAGTTCCATACACTGCCTTATAGGCTCCATGCACTGCCTTATAGTTCCATACACTGCCTTATAGCTCCATACACTGCCTTATAGCCTCCATTCACTGCCTTATAGGCTCCATACACTGCCTTATAGTTCCATACACTGCCTTATAGGCTCCATACACTGCCTTATAGCTTCATACACTGCCTTATAGGCTCCATACACTGCCTTATAGCTCCATACACTGCCTAATAGGCTCCATACACTGCCTTATAGCTCCATACACTGCCTTATAGGCTCCATACACTGCCTTATGGCTCCATACACTGCCTTATAGGCTCCATACACTGCCTTATAGATCAATACACTGCCTTATAGGCTCCATACACTGCCTTATAGGGTCCATACACTGCCTTATAGCTCCATACACTGCCTTATAGGGTCCATACACTGCCTTATAGGCTTCATACACTGCCTTATAGGCTTCATACTCTGCCTTATAGCTCCATACACTGCCTTATAGCTCCATACACTGCCTTATAGGCTCCATACACTGCCTTATAACTCCATACACTGGCTTATAGCTCCATACACTGCCTTATAGTGTCCATACACTGCCTTATAGGCTCCATACACTGCCTTATAGCTCCATACACTGCCTTATAGCTCCAAACACTGCCTTATAAGCTCCATACACTGCTTTATAGCTCCATACACTGCCTTATAGCTCCATACACTGCCTTATAGCTCCATACACTGCCTTATAGCTCCATACACTGCCTTATAGCTCCATACACCGCCTTATAACTCCATACACTGCCTTATAGGGTCCATACACTGCCTTATAGCTCCATACACTGCCTTATAGCTGCATACACTGCCTTATAGCTCCTTACACTGCCTTATAGCTCCTTACACTGCCTTATAGCTCCATACACTGCCTTACAGCACCATACACTGCCTTATAGGCTCCATACACTGCCTTATAGGGTCCATACACTGCCTTATAGGGTCCATACACTGCCTTATAGGCTCCATACACTGCCTTATAGCTCCATACACTGCCTTATAGGCTCCATACACTGCCTTATAGCTCCATACACTGCCTTATAACTCCATACACCGCCTTATAGGGTCCATACACTGCCTTATAGCTCCATACACTGCCTTATAGCTCCATACACTGCCTTATAGCTGCATACACTGCCTTATAGCTCCTTACACTGCCTTATAGCTCCTTACACTGCCTTATAGCTCCATACACTGCCTTACAGCACCATACACTGCCTTATAGGCTCCATACACTGCCTTATAGGGTCCATACACTGCCTTATAGGGTCCATACACTGCCTTATAGGCTCCATACACTGCCTTATAGCTCCATACACTGCCTTATAGGCTCCATACACTGCCTTATAGCTCCATACACTGGCTTATAGCTCCATACACTGTCTTATAGGCTCCATACACTGCCTTATAGCCTCCATTGATTGCCTTATAGGCTCCATACACTGCCTTATAGGCTCCATACACTGCCTTATAAGCTCCATACACTGCCTTATAGCACCATACACTGCCTTATAGGCTCCATACACTGCCTTATAGCTCCATACACTGCCTTATAGCTCCATACACTGCCTTATAGCTCCATACACTGCCTTATAGCTCCATACACTGCCTTATAGGGTCCATACACTGCCTTACAGCTCCATACACTGCCTTATAGCTCCATACACTGCCTTATAACTCCATACACTGCCTTATAGGGTCCATACACTGCCTTATAGGCTCCATACACTGCCTTATAGCTCCATACACTGCCTTATAGGCTCCATACACTGCCTTATAGCCTCCATTGACTGCCTTATAGCTCCATACACTGCCTTATAGGCTCCATACACTGCCTTCTAGCTCCATACACTGCCTTATAGGCTCCATACACTGCCTTATAGTTCCATACACTGCCTTATAGGCTCCATACACTGCCTTATAGCTCCATACACTGCCTTATAGGCTCCATACACTGCCTTATAGTTCCATACACTGCCTTATAGGCTCCATACACTGCCTTATAGCTCCATACACTGCCTTATAGGCTCCATACACTGCCTTATAGCTCCATACACTGCTTTATAGGCTCCATACACTGCCTTATAGCTCCATACACTGCCTTATAGGCTACTTACACTGCCTTATAGCTCCATACACTGCCTAATAGGCTCCATACACTGCCTTATAGGCTCCATACACTGCCTTATAGATCCATACACTGCCTTATAGGCTCCATACACTGCCTTATAGGCTCCATACACTGCCTTATAGTTCCATACACTGCCTTATAGTTCCATACACTGCCTTATAGTTCCATACACTGCCTTATAGGCTCCATACACTGCCTTATAGGCTCCATACACTGCCTTATAGGCTCCATACACTGCCTTATAGCCTCAATTGACTGCCTTATAGCTCCATACACTGCCTTATAGGCTCCATACACTGCCTTCTAGCTCCATACACTGCCTTATAGGCTCCATACACTGCCTTATAGTTCCATACACTGCCTTATAGGCTCCATACACTGCCTTATAGCTCCATACACTGCCTTATAGGCTCCATACACTGCCTTATAGTTCCATACACTGCCTTATAGGCTCCATACACTGCCTTATAGCTCCATACACTGCCTTATAGGCTCCATACACTGCCTTATAGCTCCATACACTGCTTTATAGGCTCCATACACTGCCTTATAGCTCCATACACTGCCTTATAGGCTACTTACACTGCCTTATAGCTCCATACACTGCCTAATAGGCTCCATACACTGCCTTATAGGCTCCATACACTGCCTTATAGATCCATACACTGCCTTATAGGCTCCATACACTGCCTTATAGGCTCCATACACTGCCTTATAGTTCCATACACTGCCTTATAGTTCCATACACTGCCTTATAGTTCCATACACTGCCTTATAGGCTCCATACACTGCCTTATAGGCTCCATACACTGCCTTATAGGCTCCATACACTGCCTTATAGTTCCATACACTGCCTTATAGCTCCATACACTGCCTTATAGGCTTCATGCACTGCCTTATAGCTCCATACACTGCCTTATAGCCTCCATTCACCGCCTTATAGGCTCCATACACTGCCTTATAGTTCCATACGCTGCCTTATAGGCTCCATACGCTGCCTTATAGCTTCATACACTGCCTTATAGGCTCCATACACTGCCTTAAAGCTCCATACACTGCCTAATAGGCTCCATACACTGCCTTATAGCTCCATACACTGCCTTATAGGCTCCATACACTGCCTATTAGATCCATACACTGCCTTATAGGCTCCATACACTGCCTTATAGGCTCCATACACTGCCTTATAGGCTCCATACACTGCCTTATAGGCTCCATACACTGCCTTATGGGCTCAATACACTGCCTTATAGGCTTCATGCACTGCCTTATAGCCTCCATTCACTGCCTTATAGGCTCCATACACTGCCTTATAGTTCCATACACTGCCTTATAGGCTCCATACACTGCCTTATAGGCTCCATACACTGCCTTATAGCTCCATACACTGCCTTATAGCTCCATACACTGCCTTATAGCTCCATACACGGCCTTATAGGCTCCATACACTGCCTTATAGCTCCATACACTGCCTTTTAGGCTCCATACACTGCCTTATAGTTCCATACACTGCCTTATAGGCTCCATGCACTGCCTTATAGCTCCATACACTGCCTTTTAGGCTCCATACACTGCCTTATAGCCTCCATGCACTGCCTTATAGCCTCCATTCACTGCCTTATAGGCTCCATACACTGCCTTATAGTTCCATACACTGCCTTATAGGCTCCATACACTGCCTTATAGCATCATACACTGCCTTATAGGCTCCATACACTGCCTTATAGCTCCATACACTGCCTAATAGGCTCCATACACTGCCTTATAGCTCCATACACGGCCTTATAGGCTCCATACACTGCCTTATAGTTCCATACACTGCCTTATAGGCTCCATACACTGCCTTATAGCTCCATACACTGCCTTATAGGCTCCATACACTGCCTTATAGGCTCCATACACTGCCTTATAGTTCCATACACTGCCT
Source organism: Rhinoderma darwinii (assembly GCF_050947455.1). Classification (NCBI taxonomy): domain Eukaryota; kingdom Metazoa; phylum Chordata; class Amphibia; order Anura; family Rhinodermatidae; genus Rhinoderma; species Rhinoderma darwinii. The sequence goes on along the minus strand of NC_134688.1, from coordinate 463,621,629 downwards.
TATAGTTCCATACACTGCCTTATAGGCTCCATGCACTGCCTTATAGGCTCCATGCACTGCCTTATAGCTCCATACACTGCCTTATAGGCTCCATACACTGCCTTATAGGCTCCATACACTGCCTTATAGCTCCATACACTGCCTTATAGGCTTCATGCACTGCCTTATAGCCTCCATTCACTGCCTTATAGCCTCCATTCACTGCCTTATAGGCTCCATACACTGCCTTATAGGCTCCATACACTGCCTTATAGGCTCCATACACTGCCCTATAGGCTCCATACTCTGCCTTATAGGCTCCATACACTGCCTTATAGGCTCCATACTCTGCCTTATAGGCTCCATACACTGCCTTATAGGCTCCATGCACTGCCTTATAGGCTTCATGCACTGCCTTATAGGCTTCATGCACTGCCTTATAGCTCCATACACTGCCTTATAGCCTCCATTCACTGCCTTATAGGCTCCATACACTGCCTTATAGTTCCATACACTGCCTTATAGGCTCTATACACTGCCTTATAGATCCATACACTGCCTTATAGGCTCCATACACTGCCTTATAGGCTCCATACACTGCCTTATAGTTCCATACACTGCCTTATAGCTCCATACACTGCCTTATAGCCTCCATTCACTGCCTTATAGGCTCCATACACTGCCTTATAGTTCCATACACTGCCTTATAGGCTCCATACACTGCCTTATAGGCTCCATACACTGCCTTATAGGCTCCATACTCTGCCTTATAGGCTCCATACACTGCCTTATAGGCTTCATGCACTGCCTTATAGCCTCCATTCACTGCCTTATAGGCTCCATACACAGCCTTATAGTTCCATACACTGCCTTATAGCTCCATACACTGCCTTATAGGCTCCATACACTGCCTTATAGCTCCATACTCTGCCTTATAGCTCCATACACTGCCTTATAGCTCCATACACGGCCTTATAGGCTCCATACACTGCCTTATAGCTCCATACACTGCCTTATAGCCTCCATTCACTGCCTTATAGGCTCCATACACTGCCTTATAGTTCCATACTCTGCCTTATAGGCTCCATACACTGCCTTATAGCTTCATACACTGCCTTATAGGCTCCATACACTGCCTTATAGCTCCATACACTGCCTAATAGGCTCCATACACTGCCTTATAGCTCCATACACTGCCTTATAGGCTCCATACACTGCCTTATAGATCCATACACTGCCTTATAGGCTCCATACACTGCCTTATAGGCTCCATACACTGCCTTATAGGCTCCATACACTGCCTTATAGGCTCCATACACTGCCTTATAGGCTTCATGCACTGCCTTATAGCCTCCATTCACTGCCTTATAGGCTCCATACACTGCCTTATAGTTCCATACACTGCCTTATAGGCTCCATACACTGCCTTATAGCTCCATACACTGCCTTATAGCCTCCATACACTGCCTTATAGCTCCATAGACTGCCTTGTAGCTCCATACACTGCCTTATAGCTCCATACACTGCCTTATAGCTCCATACACTGCCTTATAGCCTCCATACATTGCCTTATAGCCTCCATACACTGCCTTATAGCTCCATACACTGCCTTATGGCTCCATACACTGCCTTATAGGCTACTTACACTGCCTTATAACTTCATACACTGCCTAATAGGCCTCATACACTGCCTTATAGGCTCCATACACTGCCTTATAGGCTCCATACACTGCCTTATAGATCCATACACTGCCTTATAGGCTCCATACACTGCCTTATAGTTCCATACACTGCCTTATAGTTCCATACACTGCCTTATAGGCTCCATACACTGCCTTATAGCTCCATACACTGCCTTATAGGCTCCATACACTGCCTTATAGTTCCATACACTGCCTTATAGCTCCATACACTGCCTTATAGCTCCATACACTGCCTTATAGGCTTCATGCACTGCCTTATGCCTCCATTCACTGCCTTATAGGCTCCATACACTGCCTTATAGTTCCATACACTGCCTTATAGTTCCATACACTGCCTTATAGGCTCCATACACTGCCTTATAGGCTCCATACACTGCCTTATAGATCCATACACTGCCTTATAGATCCATACACTGCCTTATAGGCTCCATACACTGCCTTATAGGCTCCATACACTGCCTTATAGTTCCATACACTGCCTTATAGGCTCCATACACTGCCTTATAGGCTCCATACACTGCCTTATAGGCTTCATGCACTGCCTTATAGCTCCATACACTGCCTTATAGCCTCCATTCACTGCCTTATAGGCTCCATACACTGCCTTATAGGCTCCATACACTGCCTTATAGGCTCCATACACTGCCTTATAGGCTCCATACACTGCCTTATAGGCTCCATACTCTGCCTTATAGGCTCCGTACACTGCCTTATAGCTCCATACACTGCCTTATAGGCTTCATGCACTGCCTTATAGCCTCCATTCACTGCCTTATAGGCTCCATACACTGCCTTATAGGCTCCATACACTGCCTTATAGTTCCATACACTGCCTTATAGGTTCCATACACTGCCTTATAGCTCCATACACTGCCTTATAGGCTCCATACACTGCCTTATAGCTCCATACACTGCCTTATAGCTCCATACACTACCTTATAGCTCCATACACGGCCTTATAGGCTCCATACACTGCCTTATAGCTCTATACACTGCCTTATAGGCTCCATACACTGCCTTATAGTTCCATACACTGCCTTATAGGCTCCATACACTGCCTTATAGGCTTCATACACTGCCTTATAGCATCCATACACTGCCTTATAGCTCCATACACTGCCTTATAGCTCCATACACTGCCTTATAGGCTCTATACACTGCCTTATAGGCTCTATACACTGCCTTATAGCTCCATACACTGCCTTATAGGCTACTTACACTGCCTTATAGCTCCATACACTGCCTAATAGGCCTCATACACTGCCTTATAGGCTCCATACACTGCCTTATAGTTCCATACACTGCCTTATAGCTCCATACACTGCCTTATAGGCTCCATACACTGCCTTATAGCTCCATACTCTGCCTTATAGCTCCATACACTGCCTTATAGCTCCATACACGGCCTTATAGGCTCCATACACTGCCTTATAGCTCCATACACTGCCTTATAGCCTCCATTCACTGCCTTATAGGCTCCATACACTGCCTTATAGTTCCATACTCTGCCTTATAGGCTCCATACACTGCCTTATAGCTTCATACACTGCCTTATAGGCTCCATACACTGCCTTATAGCTCCATACACTGCCTAATAGGCTCCATACACTGCCTTATAGCTCCATACACTGCCTTATAGGCTCCATACACTGCCTTATAGATCCATACACTGCCTTATAGGCTCCATACACTGCCTTATAGGCTCCATACACTGCCTTATAGGCTCCATACACCTCCTTATAGGCTCCATACACTGCCTTATAGGCTTCATGCACTGCCTTATAGCCTCCATTCACTGCCTTATAGGCTCCATACACTGCCTTATAGTTCCATACACTGCCTTATAGGCTCCATACACTGCCTTATAGCTCCATACACTGCCTTATAGCCTCCATACACTGCCTTATAGCTCCATAGACTGCCTTATAGTTCCATACACTGCCTTATAGTTCCATACACTGCCTTATAGCTCCATACACTGCCTTATAGCTCCATACACTGCCTTATAGCCTCCATACATTGCCTTATAGCCTCCATACACTGCCTTATAGCTCCATACACTGCCTTATGGCTCCATACACTGCCTTATAGGCTACTTACACTGCCTTATAACTTCATACACTGCCTAATAGGCCTCATACACTGCCTTATAGGCTCCATACACTGCCTTATAGGCTCCATACACTGCCTTATAGATCCATACACTGCCTTATAGGCTCCATACACTGCCTTATAGGCTCCATACACTGCCTTATAGTTCCATACACTGCCTTATAGTTCCATACACTGCCTTATAGTTCCATACACTGCCTTATAGTTCCATACACTGCCTTATAGGCTCCATACACTGCCTTATAGCTCCATACACTGCCTTATAGGCTCCATACACTGCCTTATAGTTCCATACACTGCCTTATAGCTCCATACACTGCCTTATAGCTCCATACACTGCCTTATAGGCTTCATGCACTGCCTTATGCCTCCATTCACTGCCTTATAGGCTCCATACACTGCCTTATAGTTCCATACACTGCCTTATAGTTCCATACACTGCCTTATAGGCTCCATACACTGCCTTATAGGCTCCATACACTGCCTTATAGATCCATACACTGCCTTATAGATCCATACACTGCCTTATAGGCTCCATACACTGCCTTATAGGCTCCATACACTGCCTTATAGTTCCATACACTGCCTTATAGGCTCCATACACTGCCTTATAGGCTCCATACACTGCCTTATAGGCTTCATGCACTGCCTTATAGCTCCATACACTGCCTTATAGCCTCCATTCACTGCCTTATAGGCTCCATACACTGCCTTATAGGCTCCATACACTGCCTTATAGGCTCCATACACTGCCTTATAGGCTCCATACACTGCCTTATAGGCTCCATACACTGCCTTATAGGCTCCATACTCTGCCTTATAGGCTCCGTACACTGCCTTATAGCTCCATACACTGCCTTATAGGCTTCATGCACTGCCTTATAGCCTCCATTCACTGCCTTATAGGCTCCATACACTGCCTTATAGGCTCCATACACTGCCTTATAGTTCCATACACTGCCTTATAGGTTCCATACACTGCCTTATAGCTCCATACACTGCCTTATAGGCTCCATACACTGCCTTATAGCTCCATACACTGCCTTATAGCTCCATACACTACCTTATAGCTCCATACACGGCCTTATAGGCTCCATACACTGCCTTATAGCTCTATACACTGCCTTATAGGCTCCATACACTGCCTTATAGTTCCATACACTGCCTTATAGGCTCCATACACTGCCTTATAGGCTTCATACACTGCCTTATAGCATCCATACACTGCCTTATAGCTCCATACACTGCCTTATAGCTCCATACACTGCCTTATAGGCTCTATACACTGCCTTATAGGCTCTATACACTGCCTTATAGCTCCATACACTGCCTTATAGGCTACTTACACTGCCTTATAGCTCCATACACTGCCTAATAGGCCTCATACACTGCCTTATAGGCTCCATACACTGCCTTATAGGCTCAATACACTGCCTTATAGATCCATACACTGCCTTATAGGCTCCATACACTGCCTTATAGGCTCCATACACTGCCTTACAGTTCCATACACTGCCTTATAGGCTCCATGCACTGCCTTATAGGCTCCATGCACTGCCTTATAGGCTCCATACACTGCCTTATAGGCTCCATACACTGCCTTATAGGCTCCATACACTGCCTTATAGGCTCCATACACTGCCTTATAGGCTCCATACACTGCCTTATAGCCTCCATACACTGCCTTATAGCCTCCATACACTGCCTTATAGCCTCCATACACTGCCTTATAGGCTCCATACACTGCCTTATAGGCTCCATACACTGCCTTATAGTTCCATACACTGCCTTATAGTTCCATACACTGCCTTATAGGCTCCATACACTGCCTTATAGTTCCATACACTGCCTTATAGGCTCCATACACTGCCTTATAGGCTCCATACACTGCCTTATAGGCTCCACACACTGCCTTATAGGCTTCATGCACTGCCTTTTAGATCCATACACTGCCTTATCTCTCCATACACTGCCTTATATTCTCCATTCACTGCCTTGTAGGCTCCATACACTGCCTTATAGGCTCCATACACTGCCTTATAGCTCCATACACTGCCTTATAGACTCCATACACTGCCTTATAGGCTCCATACACTGCCTTATAGCCTCCATTCACTGCCTTATAGGCTCCATGCACTGCCTTATAGGCTCCATACACTGCCTTATAGGCTCCATACACCGCCTTTTAGGCTCCATGCACTGCTTTATTGGCTCCATACACTGCCTTATAGGCTCCATACACTGCATTATAGTCTTGATGCACAGGGCTCTGTTGTGTACATAAGCCCCTAGTAAATTATGCAATGAAGCGTAATGGAGATGGAGCAGTAGATGACTCATCTCTGTCCCAACACAGTGATCAGGCTATGCTCCAGCTACCTGTACAAATAACCCACTTACTGGGACAGGGGCCATTAATCATATACTAGGGTGATGTCTTGACTACCTGTCATAGTGGATATGATTACAGGTTGACATACGCCGGGTGGTCCTAATTACAGCACAGCAAAAATTCCCTGACTAAGACACCTGATAGCACTTAGGTCTCTTGTGAACAGTGGCTTGTAATAACACTTAACATCATTGTTTATACATATTATTAGTAATTGGAGCATTTTACATATTGGTTCATTTTATAGTCAGAATAATTAAAATAGAAATGAATAGAAAAAAATACAGGCACATTTTTAGGATTTCATGCACCTGTGGATATAGAAGAAATGGAAAATTTAAAGGCAATGTAAACCATTAAATGGCATATTTAAAAAAAATAAAATAAATGGTCAGTCAGTGTGATTAGTGCAGCTTTCTAAACCATTTTTATTAAAAATTATTTTTACTTTTTGAGATACAGCTGCTCTGTATTCTCTATACAGAGCAGCGGTATCGTTCGCTATGACCTGAATCCGTCAGTCCCGCAGACCTGACGGGTTCAGAGTCAGGGGGGTCCTGCAAGTCTCTGACACGCAGCAGGATCCACCTATAATCTATCACATCTAAGTTAGGAACTTAGATGTGATAGATTACAGGTAGATCTTGCATGTCAGAGATATTCATGACCTTGGAATGTCTGACAATTTCTGTCCCTTCTACATAATGTGATTGGCGCTGTAATGTAGATTACAGCAGTGTTTTTTATTTAGAAAAACAATCAATTTTGACTAAGTTATGACCTATTTAAGATTTATGCTAATTACTTTCTTTATGCCCAACTAGGCGTTTTTTTAGCTTTTGACCAAGTGGGCATTGTGGAGAGAAGTGTATGACGCTGACCAATCAGTGACCAATCAGCGTCATACACTTCTCTCCATTCATGTACTCAGCACATCGTGATCTTGCTAGATCACGATGTGCTGTCACTTACTCATACATTAACGTTACTGAAGTGTCTTGAGATTGAATAGACATCACCTCCAGCCAGGACGGGATGCCTATTAACACTCCCGATACTTCGGTAACGTTTGTGTGGGACTTAATGACAGCAAGCGTGATTTACAGCGTGATCTTGCTGTCATTAAGTCCCACACAAATGTTACCGAAGTGTTGGGATTGTGAATAGACATCGCGTCCTGGCTGGAGGTGATGCCTATTCACTGTCAAGACACTTCAGTAACGTTAATGTCGCAAGATCACGCTGTGCTGAGTACATAAATACGCCAGTCCTTTTGAGTAAGTTCTCGATTAATAAAGCTTCTAACTGCCCCAGATGTGGTGCAGCGGAAGCAAACTATTTGCACATGTTATGGAATTGTATTAAGATTGCTGATTACTGGGATAGAATTTTTAAAAACATTTTGGAAAAAATAGATCCAGATATAGTGTTTCAACCTCAACTGGTATTGCTGGGGGATGATTCCAAATTAAAAATTTCTAAGGAAAAAAAATGTGGATTAATAAAACTATTATTTATTGCAAAATTACTAATAGTTAGAAAGTGGATATCTAGCTCCCCACCGGAGTTTAATGCTTGGGTAAATAATGTAAAAATTATAATGAAATATGAGAAAATCTATAATCAAGGCAAACACCGTAAAACCTATTGGGGGGAGTGGTAAGAATTTTTGTTCTCTTTGTTTTTTCTTTTACCAAGATCGGTCTTGAGAGGGTGGGGGGTGGGAGTAGGGGGAAAATGTAAAAATGTGCATAATTGTATTTTCTTTATTCCTTACTTGTATGGAATTTTATATTGTATTGAATAAAAAATAAATGGAGAGAAGTGTATGATGCTGATTGGTCACTGTCATACACTTCTCTTTACAATGCCAACTTAGTCAAAAGCTAAAAAACGCCCAGTTGGGCATTAAGAAAGTCCTCAGCATAAATCTAAAATAGGTCATTACTTGGTCAAAATTTATCATTTTTCTAAATAAAAAACACTGTTGTTATCTACATTACAGCGCCGATCACATTATGTAGGAGACAGGGCATTTATAATGTGGTGACAGAGCCTCTTTAAATAAAAGACCCAACCTCACAAATACCAAAGAACTCATCTTAACTATTACCTGAAATAAAGACCATGAGCGTGTGACTTTGGATAAAAATGGCCACAACAGCCTCCTTCTTTATTAATAAAATAACCATATATATATATATATATATAAACATCATTAATTAACAATTAACAATACAGGAAGGGGCCTTTGAAGTTACCATTTTGTCTCCATTTCAACATCAGCACCACCTCTCCGCCCTCAGCCGCATATCGTTGATTCGAGGGCCCTCCTGCTGAATCTTGCACCGAAATTATCGTCCCGCTGAGACCTCCGCCCAGTAGGGACAGACCAGTTACCATATAGGTACCACCTTTTGGGACTCCCCAAACTTGCGATGAGCCCCGCATTCTCCTGTAAATGTACCCCCTTCAAAGACCCCGTTCCCGCCAACTGCCATGACAAATGCTCCTGGAAAGAAAAGGAAAACAAGTCAGAAAAGAAAACCAAAAACACAAAAAAACACATTTCCAATGAAAATTAAACCATACAGCAAAATAAAAAAAAGAATTCAAAATTAAATAAATAAATAAATAACCAAAATTAAGGGTGGGTGGGACATTATACACTTCTGGGATACAGACTGAGGGACCTTCCTTGTGTTCCCATGTACCCCTCTCCTTGGATCCTGACTAACTACCAATCAGGTAAGCCCCCCCCCCATACCCCTCCTCTTCTCTTTTGCTAATACACTCCCACTAGCCCGCTATTTACACCATCTCCTGCATACTAGGTTAACCCCTCACTCACCTAGTGCCAGAGCATCCCTCCAATGTCATGGGGGCCTTCCCTTAAACTGTGCCCCGGTCCAGGCTCCTGCTCTACCCGCTGTCACTGAACCCATAAGTCCGGCGGACCAGGCTGGAGCAGGATTTAGCGAAAAATACAGCTGCTCTGTACAGAGAATACAGAGCAGCTATATCTAAGAAAGGAAACATTTTTAATAAAAACTATTTAGAAAGTTGCACCAATCACACTGTCTGACCTTTTTTATTAAAAAAAGAAAAATTGCCTGTAATACCAATGATCATTTTCAACTATTATTATAAGAAAAAGAGAACATGAATGTTTCAATAAAGAGCATAGCAGAGGTAGCAGTCGCACCCGGGGGCCCTGGTATCTCACAGGGCCCGAAGGCCCCTCTGCCTCAGAAGAAGACACCAGTCTTATAAATGGCACAAAGCAGTTGGCGGCTCTGATACAGATTTTGCATTGGGACCAGGAGTTTCAAGGACGCCTCTGCCAATAAATGTAAGTCCTTGAGTCTTAAAAATTCAAATACTTGAAATCTTTATTTTGTTTTTTAAAAACAAAATGACAATACAAAAAAAACAACAACAAATACAATTATATATATTTCCTGGAGAGCCGGGCACCAGCCCAACTGACTTAAAGTACTAAATAGTAAATCTGTCTGGTAGTTATGTCTAATACAGCAGTAATATCACTGGCAAAGCTGAATGACAACCCCTGTAAGAGCTTCAATAGCAGCCATATTGCTTGTCACTTATCGTTTACTGATTCCCAAATAATAAATCCATTTAGATTGCAAACTTTTAGGCCCGGGTTCCCACGGGACGGATACGCTGCGTAAAAATCACGCACCGTGTCCGACCTAGAACCCGCAAGACATTCCGTCCGAAAAATCGCACCACAGAAATTCTGCTGCGGAAGAAAGCCGTTCTCATTTACGCCCTCCCCCCGCTGACGTTCGCTCCGGCCTCCCATGATGACGTTGCAGGCCATGTGATGCTGCGGCCTGTGATTGGCAGCAGCGGTCACATGGGATGCAAAGTCATCCCAGGAGGCCGGACTGCAGGAAGAAGGAAGGCGTTCTGGGTAAGTATGATTTTTATTTTTTTTTCGGCGTTGCAATTTTTCGGCGCACTGCTGCGATTACATCGCAAAAGTCGCAATGCTTGGCTTTCTATTGCGGGTTTTGCATCCCCATTGAATTCAATGGGGAAAAGCCGTAACGGAAAATCAACTAAAACGCAGCATAAATTGACATGCTGCGGAATTAAATTCTCAACCGCAGGTCAAGTTATTAACGTTTATGCTGCGGTTTTTCTTCCGCTGCGTGGGCATGAGATTTACTAAATCTTATCCACTTTGCTGCTACTGTAAACGCTGTGGAATTTCCGCACAAAATTCCATTGTGGAAATTCTGCAGCGTTTACGCTACGTGGCCTTAGGGTCTAGTCACGCGTCTTTTCCACGATTTTCACAAAACATCGCCCATATTTCTGCATAACTAAGTAAAATGTACCATTGTGGACTATAGGAAATCTCAGTGACAACTCCTGCGGGAGCTGTAATGACAATCACATTGGTTGTCACCCAGCTTTCCCAGAGGACAGGACTGAATTACAACAATATGATTGATACATACACGGTCCTAATACTCCAATAATATAGCAGGACATGCTATGTGGTCGAGACCTAGACTTATTGGCTAATATGGATAGAAAACATGCAGTATTTAGTATTAGATGACACTGTGTAGAACATGAATACGCCTACAGCTGAAGGCTTCTATATTTGTCGGTAATACTGCAGCACCATCTAGTGGCCAAGTTTGCTCTTTGCTAAGCAGCTAGATGTTACGTAGAGCTGAATGGGGTTTATAGAATTCCCACTCACACAATGCGTTAGAAAAAAGGCGTGCTGCTGCTTTAACATACTACCTGTAGGCCTCCTACCCACAGGACGGAAATGCAGTGGAATTTCTGTGCAAAAATTCTGCAGCGTATTTTAGTAGCAGCAAAGTGGGTGAGATTTAAACAAAGCTCATCCACACTGTAGGAAAGATCAGCAGAAAATACGTTCGGAAATTGACCTGAAGTGCAGATTCTCAATCGGCAGCATGTCAATTTATCTTTCGTAAATGCTCCACAGCATTTCCATCCCACGTGCAGGAGGCCTTAGTTTCTGCTCACATCATGTCTCAGGCATATGTGCGGCATACATGCCGGGATCATCTCATAGGGATCATCTCATACCTCCCAACCGTCCCGGATTCAGCGGGACAGTCCCGGATTCCGGGCACTGTTCCCCCGGGCGGCCAGGGGTATGTCCCGCTGTCAACCTAATTCTGAAGCAGAGAACCATCGGCTCCCCACTTCAGAATTAGTTCAGAGTGGAGGAGCAGAGGGAGCTCCTCCGCTCGCAGAGGACTCCCCGTGCACAGCGCTACTTTAAGTGCTGTGCTCGGGGAAGCCCTTGACGTTACTGTCCATATATGGACAGTGACGTGCGTCAGTGGCTACTCCTGGTGCGGAATCCCCGGCCAGAGTCGGCAAGGGAGTCCTCGGCGAGCGGAGGAGCTTCCTCTGCTCCTCCGTTTTGAACTAATTCTCAAGCAGGGAACAGATGGTTCCCTGCTTCAGAATTAGTGGCTACTTTTTAAGCGGAATCCCTGTTGCCGATGATGTGGCTCCAAGAGGAAACCCCTGAGGTCACTGTCCATATATGGACATTGACGTTAGGCGCATGGACTCCCCGGCGAGAGTCGGCAACGGGGATTCCGCTCAGGGAGGAGCCACTGACGTCACTGTCCATATATGAAGAAAAGAGAGCGTGGGCAGCACAGCAGAACAAGAGAAGCCTCCAGTGCCCAGATGGGTGCCAACCTCCAGGGTGACTTGTAAATCCCACAATGTCCAAACAAGAAGTAGAAAAGAGAGGCAGCACTGCAAACAGATGTCGTAAGAAAAGGGAATTTATTCTCCCATCAAGCACTGACAAAGGCTCCATTGAGCAGCTGAAACGTTGCACTGTTTACTGCACTGATGCGAGAATAAATCCACTTTTCTGACGACATCTGTTTGGAGTGCTGCCTCTCTTTTCTACTGCTTGACTGTCCATATATGGACAGTACCATCAAGGGCTTCCCCGAGCACAGCGCTTGAAGTAGCTCCCTCTGCTCCTCCGTTCTGAACTAATTCTGAAGCAGGGAGCTGATGGTTCCCTGCTTCAGAATTAGTGGCTATTCCTTGAGCGGAATCCCCATTGCCAATGATCTGGCCGGGGATTCCGCTCCTCGAGCAAAGCCCTGAGGTCACTGTCCATATATGGATATTGACGTCAGGGGCTCCTCCTGGAGCAGAATCCCCGGCCAGAGTCAGCAACGTGGATTCCGCTCAAGGAGCAGCCACTGACGTCACTGTCCATATATGGACAGTGACATCAGGGCTTCCCTCTAGGAGCGGAATCCCTGACCTATGCTCTGGCTGGGGATTCCGCTCCTAGAGGGAGTCCCAATGGTGCTATCTACAGGGGGGGTGGCGCTATCTACATGGACACTGGGGCACTATCTACAGAGGATACTGTGGCACTATATGTACATGGGCACTACCAACATGGGCACTGCGTCACTATCTACAAGGGCGCTGGCCCTAGGGGAAGCTAAGGGGGCATTATACTGCATGGAGGCATCTGTGTTAGCTTTATACTGTATGGGTGCATCTATGGGGCAGTATACTGTATGGTGGCAGCTATGGGAGCATTATACTGTATGGGTGCATCTATGGGGCATTATACTGTATGGTGGCAGCTATGGGGGCATTATACTGTATGGTGGCAGCAAGAGGGCATTATACTGTGTGGGGGAAGCTATTTGGTATTATACTGTGTGGTAGGCACTATGGGAGCATGATACTGTGTGGGCTTAATCAGGTGTGTATGGGTGGGGTTTGGGTGGGATTAGAGGCGTGGCTTAAAAGAAAAAAAATTGTTGCGACCCACTGCGTGTGCCGCGTCGGTTGTCCATCTTTGTGATATTTGAAGGTTGGGAGGTATGATCATCTCACGACATGTGTGCCAAACATAAACCAACAACATATGCAACTGTATGTTTTTTCTGCTGGATGACTCGGTACTAATGCGTTGGGGGCCTAATATATAAATATACCCTAGATATGATTTAAACAGAACATAAGGACCAGTTCACACAGAGGTTTTTGTCAGACAGAAAAAAATCTGCGCCAAAATTCCTTCAGGATTTTTGAGGCAGATTTTGAAATGCAAGCATTTTTTGACACTTTTTTTATGCGTTTTTTGGACACATTTTTTTCCGGTGTTTTTTTCTTAAATGAATCCAATGCAAAAACTGTGGACAGTTTTTGGTCAAAAACCACGTCAACAGACACTACAAACGAGTGTCCTATTGATTACAATGGCGGTTTAGAGGAGGAAACCGCTCCAAGATAGGGCCTGACGCTTTTTTTCTCCGTGAGCGATCAAACCCCCGCCCGAAGAAAAAGATGCCTCTACCTCCCATTGAAATCAATGGAGGGAGATTTTGGAGCGTTTTCTGATTCAGACACGGTTTCCCTGCCAAAATCAGCACCTTAAAAACTCTGTGTGAACTAGGCCTAGCGCCACATATCTGCATGTGCCGAATTTGTTGCATTTTTTGTTTTTGGGCAGCATATCCAAAGCAAAATCCGTATGTGTTATGTGTGGATTCACAGTGGATTTCACCCCTTCTACATTGAAGAAGGTGAAATCCGCTGAGAACATCTGTAACAGAATGAGCATGCTGCGAATATGAAAATCCCCAGCCTTAGGCCAGGTTCACACGGGTTGGATACGCTACGTAAAAACTACGCAGCTTATCCGACCTGGAACCCGCAGCACATTCTGTCCGTTTTTCGGCAGGCTTAGATAAACCTTGTGTTAGGTTTAGATAAAGGGCCCAGCAGACAGTATCATACATGTTGTGATCCATGGACACCCAGACGGAAATCCGACGGAACTCATTAAGGTCAATGGGTTTCGTCTGGCGCCGGTTGTCTTTGTTGTTCAACGGAGCCTGCACTTCTGCCATTTCTGTTGTTCTTCTCCTCTGACAGATGCCGAACGCAGATGTGAACAGGGCCTTACCTGGTTACTAGCAATCATTTACCTACTTTTGAAAGCAGGTGAATGACTGCAAATAACTCCTAGCGCAGTAACTCCTTTGTACCTGAAGGAGTCCCCGCACTAGGATTTTTTAATGGCACATCTCAGGTGATCCTGCGCCCCTTACAAGCATCAGTAAACTAACAAGTGACATCTCTAAGCTGTCATTGGTTAGTTTACAACACGTGGTGCCCGGTGACCTCAGTTCATTGTCCTACTTTCAAAAGTAGGCCAATGAACTGAGGTAACATGGGACCACGTGATGTAAACTAACCAATGACAGCTTAGAGCTGTCACAGCTTAGTTAACCGTCACGGATGACATTGCGGCTCCAGTGCTGCATCCATGAAAGGTAAGTATAACAATTGTTTTGCTTTTTTATGTTTTTTTTACAGGTTCGGTTATTGAACTACTTTGGATTTGAGGACTACTTCAATTACGGCGGTTTTCATTTTTATTTTCAATAAAATGGTCAATGAGGGTTGTGTTTTTTTTTGTTATTTCAATAAAATACTTTTTCTATGTGTCTGTATTTTTTGAAACTTTACTACTACTGTCTTAGGAATGGCTGCTGTCTAATTGACAGAGTCCATGACTAAGGCGGGGCATAGTGTTAGCTGGTGAAGAGGCTAACACTAACCCCCATTATTATGCCGGAACCCACCGCCGCCAGGGGAAAGGGAAGAGCAGGTTACGATCCAGTAACCAACAATCTGTATTGATGGCAGGGCACTGGGGCGGCCACAGGCTGTTGTTATTATTAGGTTGGGAAAGGCCAGAAACCGTGGTCTTTCCCACCCTGGTAATGCTAGCCTGACGCTGCTATGTTGTAACTGGCTGGTTATGAAAAATTGGAAAAAACAATGTGGGGCCCTCCCCATTTTTTATAATTAGCCAGATACAACATAGCAGCAGCAGACTAGCATTACCAGGGTGGGAAGGCCCATGGTCTTTGGCCTTTCCTAGCCCAATAAACCTCCACTCAACCCTCGTTAACTATTTTATTGAGAATTAAAAAACCGCCGTCATCAAAGTAGTCCTCGAATCCGAAGTAGTCCAACAACCCAACCTGTAAAAAAACTAAAACACAAAAAAAAATTAGTAACACATAAAAAAGAAAAACAATTATTGTAATTATTATGTCAGCGAGCTACGCTGTTTCCGTAACTTTGGGAGTTATGATGGGCATCAGCACTAAAAGTGCCTAGGGCGGCATCAAATCTACATACAGCCCTGCCTGTACCTAAGCCTACGATGTGTGGTACTGTCTGCTGGGCCCTGGAGCTACGCCTATCATGGGGTCGTAGTGATATAGATATGCTGTTTCCAATATATTTATATATATATATATATACACGCACACACACACATATATATATATATATATTTGGGGGGGGCAAAACATATGTATTGGGGCTATTGTCCCTGATGTTTTAAGCCTTTAGCAACGCCTCTGGCTGCTAGTGCTGCATCGATGGGTCACTTAGCAGACCTAGCGATGCATCTGAAGGCCGTGCCGTCGGCCATGAAGAGAAGTTGGGGGTGGCCGAAGATGGACTTTGCACCGGGGCCCATGAGCCTTTAGCTGCGCCCCTAATGCCACTATATGCCGGTCATTGGAAGGCTCAGACGTGTTATGAACAGAACCGTACATATACGTATATCACCAGACACCAAATAATATACTTGTGGATTTATTTATTTTTTCTACATTCCCCTCGGGCTGAGTTCAGACATTGCGGATTCCATGCAAATTATTGCTGGGGGTTCCGCACCAAAAATTTGCAACACATTTACAGTACAATGTTAGTGAATGGACTTTTACTAAACCCCATTCACACGTAGCGGATTATCGAATCCACAGCATGCCTTTTATGTTGCAGATTGTGCCATAAAAGAGCGGTACATCTGATGCAAATCCGCAGCGATTTTTCAGTAAATGCCATAGCAAAAAAATCCATTGCGTCTGAACTCAGCCTCATGGTATAAACTAATAACATTGAACGCCATTCAGCTGCAGCAATTTTGGGTCTTGAGGGTGCAGAGTTGTTTTTTTTTACCTAGTTCTGAGGGCCATAATGGTTTCATTTTTCGGTGCACATTGAGGGCTTGTTTTTGGCGGGGCAAGTTGTAATATTCAACGGTACCAAAGAGGGGTACAAATAATGTATTAAAAACCTTATTTTTTTTAGGAAAATGGCAAAAAAACAATTCTTCCATTATGATTTTTAGGTATCATTTTAACAACGTACACAGTGTGGTATAAGTGACATGTTAAAGGGGTTATCCCACTACATGAACTTATCAACTATCCACAGGATAGGTGGCAAGTGTTTGAACGCTGGGACCCCTACCAATCAAGAGAACAGGGGTCCTGATTCCCCTGAACAAACGGATCGGCGGTCGTGCATGTGCGCTGCCACTGCCAGAGATAGCCGAGCGCTGTACTCTGTTATCTCTGAGGGTATGTTCACACGGCGGGGGTCCGTAACGGCTGAAATTACGGTGATGTTTCAGCCTGAAAACATCCCCGTAATTTCAGCCGTACCGGCATGTGCAGGCGCTTGAACGCCGCGTCAATTACGGCCGTAATTAGCGCTGCTATTCATTGGAGTCAATGAATAGCGGCTCCAATTACGGCCAAAGAAGTGACAGGTCACTTCTTCTACGCGGGCGTCTATTTACGCGCCGTCATTTGACAGCGGCGCGTAAATATATGCCTCGTGTGAACAGACAAACGTCTGCCCATTGCTTTCAATGGGCAGATGTTTGTCAGCGCTATTGAGGCGCTATTTTCAGACGTAATTCGGGGCAAAAACGCCCGAATTACGTCCGTAAATAGGCCGTGTGAACATACCCTGACAGTCCCATAGAGAATGAATAGAGCGGCAGCGCACATGCCCGACTGCCGCTCTATTCGTTCAGGGAATTCAGGACCCCCGTTCTCTTGATCGGTGGGGTCCCAGCAGTGGGGACCCCAGTGATCAAACACTTATCACAGATCCTTTAGATAGGTGATAAGTTGATGTGGTGGAATATCCCCTATAACTTTATTATGTACAATACAATATATAACAGGAGTGCAAAGTCTATGCCCTATAAGTAGTTATAGCAAGAACGTGCAGCAAAGTAGGGCAAAAGCACATCCAACTATAGAAAAGAAAATCCTATTTTAATTAGAACCAAGAATGATTAAAAACACTGTATACAGCAAAAAAAAACAAGAGCAATCTATAAGACCTACAATTCAAGGTGCACAAAATGAGTCCCCCCAGGAAAATATTTGGCAGCTGAAAAAGACGCTGAATAAAGTGCTCATGGCTATACTGACGCACAAAGAATATAAAAATAATAGGTATACAATATGACACCCAATAAGCTTAAAGAGGTTAACCACTACTGGACAACTGATGACCTGTCTACCGGATAAGTCATCAGTACATGATGTGTGGGGGTCCGACACCGAACCCTGCACCGTTAAGCCGCTCCGTCTGCCTCTGAGCACCGGACGTACATGCTGGAAGCAGATGGCTCCGGCCACTTAATAGTCGTGCTGCCGTACTCAAGTGAATAGGAGCAGAGCTGCAGTTCGGCAGCACGGCCGCTATGCTATGTACGGAGCCAACTGCTTCCGGCTCCGTACATAGCATAATGGGCCATAACAGCCGGTGCTCGGAGGCAGCTGGAGCGGCTTAAAGGTGTGAGGTCCGGGTGTTGGACCCGCACCGATGATATACTGATGACCTATCCGGTGGATTGGTCATCAGTTTTCAGTAGTGGACAACCCAATTAAACACCTGCACAGGCAAGAATATAAAAATTCAGCATAAGCGCCCAGCAGGCAGGGTCCGGTGTTAGTAATCCTTGTGTTCCATTTGGTATATACACCACGACACATTTATCAAATGAAATGAGCCAAAAATGTGATTTAATGTGTGTTAGAGGAATGGCACGAGTGACACACGCAATATTATGACAGACGTGCGTCACTTTTAATCGCTTTCTGTCACGTATAATGAGATTCGAAAAAGATGTATCAAATGGACATGGCAAAATAACATGACTTTATTCCGCCTTTATTTCTTGGCTGGAGATTATACCCCAAAACTGCATGTGCCAATTAAATTGAAGAGGGTAATTGCCGAGAACTGCACTTAATTTACTAACCCCTGAACGACCAGGCCTATTTTGGCCATAATAACCAAGCATTCTTTTTCGTTTTTTCATTGTCACATTCCAAGAGCCATCATTTTTTTGTAAATATAATTTGGGTCTGGAATTGTAAACATCAGCTATTCCGGCGTTGTTTTTATAGTTTTTTGAATTTACGTCGTTCACCATGCAACGTAAATAACACGTTACCTTTATTCTGTGAGTCGATACGATTAGGGCAGTAACAAATATGTATAGTTTTTTTCTATTTTACAAATTTTGCACAATAAAAACCCTTTTGAACAAAAATTATTTGTTTTTGTGTCCCCGCATTCCAAGAGCCGTAACTTTTGCAGCTTTCCGTCGATGTAGCCAAATGTGGGCTTGTTTTTTGATGACAAGATTTAGTTTTTCTTGGTATCATTATGGGGTGCATAAAAATTGCGACCCGAAATTGGCCTGCGGTGCGTATTTTTCGTACCCCAGCATGTCAATTAATGCTGGTGAAAGTGGACTGAATTGCTGCATTTTTCAGAGCAGATGTCACCATCTCTCTGCATTGAGAAAAACGCAACAAAATACGCACCATTTTCTGCAGCATTTCCGTTATGTGTGGACAAGCTCTAAAGCCTCCCAACTGTTCACACTGTGGAGATTTTCTACAGGTTTCACATGTATTTTTTAAGCTAAAACCAGGAACAGAACTTAAACAGAAGAAAAAATATAAAGGAAGTACTAAGGCTGGATTCACACGAGTATGTTCAGTCCGTAAAGGACGGAACGTATTTCGGCCGCAAGTCGCGGATCGAACACAGTGCAGGGAGCAGGGCTCCTAGCATCATACTTATGTACGATGCTAGGAGTCCCTGCCTCGCTGCGGGACAACTGTCCCGTACTGTAATGATGTTTTCAGTACGGGACAGTAGTTCCACGGAGAGGCAGGGACTCCTAGTGTCGTACATAACTATGATGCTAGGAGCCCGGCTCCCTGCACTGAGTTCGGTCCGAGACTTGCGGCCGAAATACGTTCCGTCCTTTAAGGACCGAACATGCTCGTGTGAATCCAGCCTTAGGGTATGTTCACACGAGGGCGTCCGTAACGGCTGAAATTACGGGGATGTTTCAGCCTGAAAACATCCCCGTAATTTCAGCCGTAACGGCGTGTGCAGGCGCTTGAACGCCGCGTCCATTACGGGCGTAATTAGCGCTGCTATTCATTGGAGTCAATGAATAACGGCTCCAATTACGCCCAAAGAAGTGACAGGTCACTTCTTTGACGCGGGCGTCTATTTACGCGCCGTCATTTGACAGCGGCTCGTAAATTACGCCTCTTGTGAACAAGAGTGTGCTTTCAATGGGCAGATGTTTGTCAGCGCTATTGAGGCGCTATTTTCGGACGTAATTTGGGGCAAAAACGCCCGAATTACGTCCGTAAATAGGCCGTGTGAACATACCCTTATAGGTCTGCTCTTCTGGATCCAATTCTGGTTTTGACTTTAAAAAAAATGCTGGCAAAATCTGGGTTGGGTGAGTATAAGTTTTTTCTTTTTTTCGGGGGAACAAAGGGAACAAATTACCTATCAGAGGGGAACAAGGTGGGAATGTTTAATGGGGAGGCACGCATTGCTGTTTAGGGGCACATGGGGTGATATAACTTTTTAGGGGTACACAGGGGCATTATTACTTTCTAGAGAGGACACAGGAGGCATTATTACTTTCCAGGGGGCATTATTACTTTCTCCAGACTAGACCCCAAAATTAATTCACACTCCAGGTCAGACCCCCAAAATTAGACTAACCCACAAAATTAATTCAGACCCCAGATCAGACCCCTCAATTTACTAATCACTCCTTACTTCAGGTTCATCTTCATCTCTGATTGCCGCCCAGACATATAATGTCCTTGCCCCCTTGGGTCCACGCCTCTGGCAGTATCATAAATGGCACATGGTAGATTTTGCATTGCATTGCTGTGAATATCGGCTCATACATATTTATCTTGGTGCCATGAATCACCTCAGACCAGGAAACCAGGTTTACACACCATTCCTCGACATGTAATGTATACAGAGAGAACCCAAAATATATAAGTTCCTGTACATAAAATATATGGCAATTACCCTATGAAATAACATAGGAGTCATTGGTGAGTGCCAGGGAGCCGGGTTTTTAGTGGAGAGATCTGCTTTCCTAGCCAGGTGCCATTACATGTCCTCCGAGATAACGTTCAGGAGCAGCGCAGGGTAAACAGACCCAGACCACATATTATAATAAAGTTTAATGACTGTTTCCAGCTCCGCTGAACTTTCTCATACTCATTTTTTACTACTGTGTGACATTGTAGGATCATTTTTTAAGAGCTCTTTCTTGGTGAGATTAAATTCTGTGTTAATCTACCCTCTAAAATAAATACTTCATCTATTCACTTCTGAGACCTGCGCCCCAAATATCTTGACGTCGGAATTCACATTTGAGTATTATCCGGTCTTATGTAACTAAAGTTTAATCACCCTATAATCAAAAGTTTGGTAACTTTGAATTAGAAAGATCCATTTAGATCACACAGAATTGTCTAGACTGGTTACAATTGTAGCAAACCCTCAGCTGTGAGAAGTATTAGGCTATATTCACACGACTGAAAAAAAAATTCCATTAAAAACTGATGAACTGTCAGTATCTCACGGCCGTTTTGCATCAGAGTCTCTAAATTTTCATCCATTTCCAGTCCGTCTGTCCGTTTTTAATGGCCGTTTGACATCCGTTTTGTATCAGTTTTTCATGGCCGTTAAAAAAAACTGATGAATTTCATTGGTCAGGCTTTTTTTGTCCGAGCCCCCTGAAAACACCCAAAGGAAGGTCACATGTTCACCTAGACTCTATTTACAGCCTCCCTGTATATGATGCCACACGCCTCCCTATATATGATGCCACACACCTCCCTGTATATGATGCCACACACCTCCCTGTATATGATGCCCCACACCTCCTATATATGATGCCACACACCTCCTATATATGATGCCACACACCTCCTGTATATGATGCCACACACCTCCCTGTATATGATACCACACACCTCCCTGTATATGCCACGCACCACCCTGTATATGATGCCACGCACCTCCCTGTACATGATGTCACACACCTCCCTGTATATGATGCCACACACCTCCCTGTATATGCCACACACCTCCCTGTATATGATGCCACACACCTCCCTGTACATGATGTCACACACCTCCCTGTATATGATGCCACACACCTCCCTGTACATGATGCCACACACCTCCCTGTATATGATGCCACACACCTCCCTGTAGATGATGCCACACACCTCCTGTATATGATGCCACACACCTCCCTGTATATGATGCCACACACCTCCCTGTAGATGATGCCACACACCTCCTGTATATGATGCCACATGCCTCCCTGTATATGATGCCACACACCTCCCTGTATATGATGCCACACACCTCCCTGTAGATGATGCCACACACCTCCTGTATATGATGCCACACACCTCCCTGTATATGATGCCACGCACCTCCCTGTATATGATGCCACACACCTCCCTGTATATGATGCCACACACCTCCTGTATATGATGCCACACACCTCCCTGTATATGATGCCACGCACCTCCCTGTATATGATGCCACACACCTCCCTGTATATGATGCCACACACCTCCCTGTATATGCCACGCATTTCCCTGTATATAATGCCACGGACCTCCCTGTATATGATGCCACACACCTCCCTGTATATGATGCCACACACCTCCCTGTATATGATGCCACACATCTCCCTGTATATGATGCCACACACCTCCCTGTATATGATGCCACACACCTCCCTGTATATGCCACGCACCTCCTCTATATGATGCCACACACCTCCCTGTATATGATGCCACACACCTCCCTGTATATGATGCCACACACCTCCCTGTATATACCACGCATCTCCCTGTATATGATGCCACACGCCTCCCTATATATGATGCCACACACCTCCCTGTATATGATGCCACACACCTCCCTGTATATGATGCCCCACACCTCCTATATATGATGCCACACACCTCCTATATATGATGCCACACACCTCCTGTATATGATGCCACACACCTCCCTGTATATGATACCACACACCTCCCTGTATATGCCACGCACCTCCCTGTATATGATGCCACGCACCTCCCTGTATATGCCACACACCTCCCTGTATATGATGCCACACACCTCCCTGTACATGATGTCACACACCTCCCTGTATATGATGCCAAACACCTCCCTGTACATGATGCCACACACCTCCCTGTATATGATGCCACACACCTCCTGTATATGATGCCACACACCTCCCTGTATATGATGCCACACACCTCCCTGTAGATGATGCCACACACCTCCTGTATATGATGCCACACGCCTCCCTGTATATGATGCCACACACCTCCCTGTATATGATGCCACACACCTCCCTGTATATGATGCCACACACCTCCCTGTAGATGATGCCACACACCTCCTGTATATGATGCCACACACCTCCCTGTATATGATGCCACGCACCTCCCTGTATATGATGCCACACACCTCCCTGTATATGATGCCACACACCTCCTGTATATGATGCCACGCACCTCCCTGTATATGATGCCACACACCTCCCTGTATATGATGGCACACACCTCCCTGTATATGCCACGCATTTCCCTGTATATAATGCCACGGACCTCCCTGTATATGATGCCACACACCTCCCTGTATATGATGCCACACACCTCCCTGTATATGATGCCACACATCTCCCTGTATATGATGCCACACACCTCCCTGTATATGATGCCACACACCTCCCTGTATATGCCACGCACCTCCTCTATATGATGCCACACACCTCCCTGTATATGATGCCACACACCTCCCTGTATATGATGCCACACACCTCCCTGTATATACCACGCATCTCCCTGTATATGATGCCACACGCCTCCCTATATATGATGCCACACACCTCCCTGTATATGATGCAACACACCTCCCTGTATATGATGCCCCACACCTCCTATATATGATGCCACACACCTCCTGTATATGATGCCACACACCTCCTGTATATGATGCCACACACCTCCCTGTATATGATACGCACCTCCCTGTATATGATGCCACGCACCTCCCTGTATATGCCACACACCTCCCTGTATATGATGCCACACACCTCCCTGTACATGATGTCACACACCTCCCTGTATATGATGCCACACACCTCCCTGTACATGATGCCACACACCTCCCTGTATATGATGCCACACACCTCCCTGTAGATGATGCCACACACCTCCTGTATATGATGCCACACACCTCCCTGTATATGATGCCACACACCTCCCTGTAGATGATGCCACACACCTCCTGTATATGATGCCACACGCCTCCCTGTATATGATGCCACACGCCTCCCTGTATATGATGCCACACACCTCCCTGTAGATGATGCCACACACCTCCCTGTAGATGATGCCACACACCTCCCTGTAGATGATGCCACGCACCTCCCTGTATATGATGCCACACACCTCCCTGTATATGATGCCACACACCTCCCTGTATATGCCACGCATTTCCCTGTATATAATGCCACGGACCTCCCTGTATATGATGCCACACACCTCCCTGTATATGATGCCACACACCTCCCTGTATATGATGCCACACATCTCCCTGTATATGATGCCACACACCTCCCTGTATATGATGCCACACACCTCCCTGTATATGCCACGCACCTCCTCTATATGATGCCACACACCTCCCTGTATATGATGCCACACACCTCCCTGTATGATGCCACACACCTCCCTGTATATACCACGCATCTCCCTGTATATGATGCCACACGCCTCCCTATATATGATGCCACACACCTCCCTGTATATGATGCCCCACACCTCCTATATATGATGCCACACACCTCCTATATATGATGCCACACACCTCCTGTATATGATGCCACACACCTCCCTGTATATGATACCACACACCTCCCTGTATATGCCACGCACCTCCCTGTATATGATGCCACGCACCTCCCTGTATATGCCACACACCTCCCTGTATATGATGCCACACACCTCCCTGTATATGATGCCACACACCTCCCTGTACATGATGCCACACACCTCCCTGTATATGATGCCACACACCTCCCTGTAGATGATGCCACACACCTCCTGTATATGATGCCACACACCTCCCTGTATATGATGCCACACACCTCCCTGTAGATGATGCCACACACCTCCTGTATATGATGCCACACGCCTCCCTGTATATGATGCCACACACCTCCCTGTATATGATGCCACACACCTCCCTGTAGATGATGCCACACACCTCCTGTATATGATGCCACACACATCCCTGTATATGATGCCACGCACCTCCCTGTATATGATGCCACACACCTCCCTGTATATGATGCCACACACCTCCCTGTATATGCCACGCATTTCCCTGTATATAATGCCACGGACCTCCCTGTATATGATGCCACACACCTCCCTGTATATGATGCCACACACCTCCCTGTATATGATGCCACACATCTCCCTGTATATGATGCCACACACCTCCCTGTATATGATGCCACACACCTCCCTGTATATGCCACGCACCTCCTCTATATGATGCCACACACCTCCCTGTATATGATGCCACACACCTCCCTGTATGATGCCACACACCTCCCTGTATATACCACGCATCTCCCTGTATATGATGCCACACGCCTCCCTATATATGATGCCACACACCTCCCTGTATATGATGCCACACACCTCCCTGTATATGATGCCCCACACCTCCTATATATGATGCCACACACCTCCTATATATGATGCCACACACCTCCTGTATATGATGCCACACACCTCCCTGTATATGATACCACACACCTCCCTGTATATGCCACGCACCTCCCTGTATATGATGCCACGCACCTCCCTGTATATGCCACACACCTCCCTGTATATGATGCCACACACCTCCCTGTATATGATGCCACACACCTCCCTGTACATGATGCCACACACCTCCCTGTATATGATGCCACACACCTCCCTGTAGATGATGCCACACACCTCCTGTATATGATGCCACACACCTCCCTGTATATGATGCCACACACCTCCCTGTAGATGATGCCACACACCTCCTGTATATGATGCCACACGCCTCCCTGTATATGATGCCACACACCTCCCTGTATATGATGCCACACACCTCCCTGTAGATGATGCCACACACCTCCTGTATATGATGCCACACACATCCCTGTATATGATGCCATGCACCTCCCTGTATATGATGCCACACACCTCCCTGTATATGATGCCACACACCTCCTGTATATGATGCCACGCACCTCCCTGTATATGATGCCACGCACCTCCCTGTATATGATGCCACACACCTCCCTGTATATGATGCCACACACCTCCCTGTATATGCCACGCATTTCCCTGTATATAATGCCACGGACCTCCCTGTATATGATGCCACACACCTCCCTGTATATGATGCCACACACCTCCCTGTATATGATGCCACACACCTCCCTGTATATGATGCCACACACCTCCCTGTATATGCCACGCACCTCCTCTATATGATGCCACACACCTCCCTGTATATGATGCCACACACCTCCCTGTATATGATGCCACACACCTCCCTGTATATACCACGCATCTCCCTGTATATGATGCCACGGATCTCCCTGTATATGCCACACACCTCCCTGTATATGCCACGCACCTCCCTGTAGATGATGCCACACACCTCCTGTATATGATGCCACACACCTCCCTGTAGATGATGCCACACACCTCCCTGTAGATGATGCCACACACCTCCTGTATATGATGCCACACGCCTCCCTGTATATGATGCCACACACCTCCCTGTAGATGATGCCACACACCTCCTGTATATGATGCCACACACCTCCCTGTATATGATGCCACGCACCTCCCTGTATATGATGCCACACACCTCCCTGTATATGATGCCACACACCTCCTGTATATGATGCCACACACCTCCCTGTATATGATGCCACGCACCTCCCTGTATATGATGCCACACACCTCCCTGTATATGCCACGCATTTCCCTGTATATAATGCCACGGACCTCGCTGTATATGATGCCACACACCTCCCTGTATATGATGCCACATACCTCCCTGTATATGATGCCACACATCTCCCTGTATATGATGCCACACACCTCCCTGTATATGCCACGCACCTCCTCTATATGATGCCACACACCTCCCTGTATATGATGCCACACACCTCCCTGTATATGATGCCACACACCTCCCTGTATATACCACGCATCTCCCTGTATATGATGCCACGGACCTCCCTGTATATGATGCCACTCACCTCCCTGTATATGATGCCACACACCTCCCTGTATATGATGCCACACATCTCCCTGTATATGATGCCACACACCTCCCTGTATATGATGCCACACACCTCCCTGTATATGCCACGCACCTCCTCTATATGATGCCACACACCTCCCTGTATATGATGCCACACACCTCCTGTATATGATGCCACACACCTCCCTGTATATGATGCCACGCACCTCCCTGTATATGATGCCACACACCTCCCTGTATATGATGCCACACACCTCCCTGTATATGCCACGCATTTCCCTGTATATAATGCCACGGACCTCCCTGTATATGATGCCACACACCTCCCTGTATATGATGCCACACACCTCCCTGTATATGATGCCACACATATCCCTGTATATGATGCCACACACCTCCCTGTATATGATGCCACACACCTCCCTGTATATGCCACGCACCTCCTCTATATGATGCCACACACCTCCCTGTATATGATGCCACACACCTCCCTGTATATGATGCCACACACCTCCCTGTATATACCACGCATCTCCCTGTATATGATGCCACGGATCTCCCTGTATATGCCACACACCTCCCTGTATATGCCACGCACCTCCCTGTACATGATGTCACACACCTCCCTGTACATGATGCCACACACCTCCCTGTACATGATGCCACACACCTCCCTGTATATGATGCCACACACCTCCCTGTAGATGATGCCACACACCTCCTGTATATGATGCCACACACCTCCCTGTATATGATGCCACACACCTCCCTGTAGATGATGCCACACACCTCCTGTATATGATGCCACACGCCTCCCTGTATATGATGCCACACACCTCCCTGTAGATGATGCCACACACCTCCTGTATATGATGCCACACACCTCCCTGTATATGATGCCACGCACCTCCCTGTATATGATGCCACACACCTCCCTGTATATGATGCCACACACCTCCTGTATATGATGCCACACACCTCCCTGTATATGATGCCACGCACCTCCCTGTATATGATGCCACACACCTCCCTGTATATGCCACGCATTTCCCTGTATATAATGCCACGGACCTCGCTGTATATGATGCCACACACCTCCCTGTATATGATGCCACATACCTCCCTGTATATGATGCCACACATCTCCCTGTATATGATGCCACACACCTCCCTGTATATGCCACGCACCTCCTCTATATGATGCCACACACCTCCCTGTATATGATGCCACACACCTCCCTGTATATGATGCCACACACCTCCCTGTATATACCACGCATCTCCCTGTATATGATGCCACGGACCTCCCTGTATATGATGCCACTCACCTCCCTGTATATGATGCCACACACCTCCCTGTATATGATGCCACACATCTCCCTGTATATGATGCCACACACCTCCCTGTATATGATGCCACACACCTCCCTGTATATGCCACGCACCTCCTCTATATGATGCCACACACCTCCCTGTATATGATGCCACGCACCTCCCTGTATATGATGCCACACACCTCCCTGTATATGATGCCACACGCCTCCCTGTACATGATGCCACACACCTCCCTGTAGATGATGCCACACACTTCCTGTATATGATGCCACACACCTCCCTGTATATGATGCCACGCACCTTCCTGTATATGATGCCACACACCTCCCTGTATATGCCACGTACCTCCCTGTACATGATGCCACACACCTCCCTGTATATGATGCCACACACCTCCCTGTATATGCCACTCATCTCCCTGTATATGATGCCACGGACCTCCCTGTATATGATGCCACACACCTCCCTGTATAGGATGCCACACACCTCCCTGTATATGATGCCACACATCTCCCTGTATATGATGCCACACACCTCCCTGTATATGATGCCACGCACCTCCTCTATATGATGCCACACACTTCCCTGTATATGATGCCACGCACCTCCCTGTATATGATGCCACACACCTCCCTGTATATGATGCCACACGCCTCCCTGTATATGATGCCACACGCCTCCCTGTATATGATGCCACACACCTCCCTGTATATGCCACGCACCTCCCTGTACATTATGCCACACACCTCCCTGTATATGATGCCACACGTCTTCCTGTACATGATGCCACACACCTCCCTGTATATGATGCCACACACCTCCTGTATATGATGCCACACACCTCCTGTATATGATGCCATACACCTCCCTGTAGATGATGTCACGCACCTCCCTGTATATGATGCCACACACCTCCCTGTATATGATGCCACACACCTCCCTGTATATGATGCCACACATCTCGCTGTATATGTTGCCACACACCTCCCTGTATATGATGCCACACACCTCCCTGTATATGCCACGCACCTCCTCTATATGATGCCACACACCTCCCTGTATATGATGCCACGCACCTCCCTGTATATGATGGCACACACCTCCCTGTATATGATGCCACACACCTCCCTGTATATGCCCCGCACAAACCCATGTACATGATGCCACACACCTCCCTGTATATGATGCCACACGCCTTCCTGTACATGATGCCACACACCTCCCTGTAGATGATGCCACACACCTCCCTGTATATGATGCCACGCACCTCCCTGTATATGATGCCACACACCTCCCTGTATATGATGCCACACACCTCCCTGTATATGCCACGCACCTCCCTGTACATGATGCCACACACCTCCCTGTATATGATGCCACACACCTCCCTGAATATGCCACGCATCTCCCTGTATATGCCACGGACCTCCCTGTATATGATGCCACACACCTCCCTGTATATGATGCCACACACCTCCCTGTATATGATGCCACACATCTCCCTGTATATGATGCCACACACCTCCCTGTATATGATGCCACACACCTCCCTGTAGATGCCACGCACCTCCTCTATATGATGCCACACACCTCCCTGTATATGATGCCACGCACCTCCCTGTATATGATGCCACACGCCTCCCTGTATATGATGCCACACGCCTCCCTGTATATGATGCCACACACCTCCCTGTATATGATGCCACACACCTCCCTGTATATGCCACGCACCTCCCTGTATATGATGCCACACGTCTTCCTGTACATGATGCCACACACCTCCCTGTACATGATGCCACACACCTCCTGTATATGATGCCACACACCTCCTGTATATGATGCCATACACCTCCCTGTACATGATGTCACGCACCTCCCTGTATATGATGCCACACACCTCCCTGTATATGATGCCACACACCTCCCTGTATATGATGCCAGACACCTCCCTGTATATGATGCCACACACCTCCCTGTATATGATGCCACACACCTCCCTGTATATGCCACGCACCTCCTCTATATGATGCCACACACCTCCCTGTATATGATGCCACGCACCTCCCTGTATATGATGCCACACACCTCCCTGTATATGATGCCACACGCCTCCCTGTATATGATGCCACACACCTCCCTGTATATGATGCCACACACCTCCCTGTATATGCCACGCACAACCCTGTACATGATGCCACACACCTCCCTGTATATGATGCCACACGCCTTCCTGTACATGATGCCACACACCTCCCTGTATATGATGCCACACACCTCCTGTATATGATGCCACACACCTCCCTGTACATGATGTCACGCACCTCCCTGTATATGATGCCACACACCTCCCTGTACATGATGCCACACACCTCCCTGTACATGATGCCACACACCTCCCTGTATATGATGCCACACACCTCCCTGTACATGATGCCACACACCTCCCTGTATATGATGCCACACACCTCCCTGTATATTATGCCACACACACCTCCCTGTATATGATGCCACACACCTTCCTGTATGTGAGGCCACACAGCCTCCCTGTATATGCCATACACCTCCCTGTATATGATGGCACTCACCTCCCTGTATATGCCATACAGCCTCCCTGTATATGCCACACAGACCCCCTGCATATGATGCCACACACCTCCCTGTATATGCCACACAGCCTCCCTGTATGCCACACAGCCCCTGTATATGCCACACAGCCTCCCTGTATGCCACACAGACCCCTTGTATATGATGCCACACAGCCTCACTGTAGATGCCACACAGCCTCACTGTAGATGCCACACAGCCCCCTTGTAGATACCACAGCCCCCTGTAGATGCCACACAGACCCCTATAGATGCCACACAGCCCTCCTGTATATGATGCCACACACCCCGATGTATATGATGCCACACAGCCCGACATGAATGCCCTACATACTCACCGATGCAGCGCTGTCTTGTTCAGGTAAGGCCTCTCGTCTTCACGGGATCTGCGGCGACGCGATGACACATTTGAACGCATATGTGTTTGTTAACCCCTTCCTTCACTCTGGTATAATTGTGACAAATTACTAATACACAGTCCCGCTACCACTGCTAAGATTGTAGAAAACGTCAATTCGGGCAGTTAACCCCTTTGGTGCCATCATTGCTGGGGGTAACATCACTATGGTGGCAGCTCAGGAACTGACAAAGGTCCCTAGAGCTGTCCTTGCAAATGCCTGTAAGGGCATTTCATATTTCTATGCACAAGCACAATATACTAGCATTATGCCAGATTAAATAAAAATACCCCCAAAATATTTGGTTAAAAAAAAAAACTGGCAGAATTATTTTTTTCACCTATAGGATGTCCCCCACAAATTAATAAATATTGAATGCTAACGTGTACATACCTGAAATTGGTACGTACATAAAGTGATAAATTGTTATAAAAAAAGTCAAGACCTCATACAGCTGCCTCAATGCAAAAACAAAAAAGTTCTAAATTCCCAAAAATAAAAAACAACATTGTGTGTGGTCTTTAATCACTTCAAAAATTGGTCATTTTATATCCGTGCCTCACCTATTTTCTGCCATCATCACCACTTGCATTCTGTTATGTACTCCGTTTCCTATGCATTTTTTCTTATGATTCCACAATCCACTCCCTTACCATCCCCTGACCAGGTACTATCATTTTTTGGGGAAAAAAAGATGGACCGAATTTAAGTAGGTACATGTATTCTATCTGTCTCTGTTTCCCATCCGTCCCAACACAAGTCAATAGGGTTTTTTTTAGGGACCAGTCGATTGGAGAGAAGAATCAGGATTGCGGGCTACTGACAAAAAAAGATGAAAGCCTAGCAAATGGATGGGAAATGAGACAAAAATAAGACATTTTGTATTTCTATTGAAATTAATGATCTGCACTAAGAATATGATTGTCATCCGGCTCTTATATAAAAGCACAATCAGGGGTATAGCTAGGGGGGCAGGCCGGGCATGTGCCCCAGGCGCAACTAGGGGGGAAGGTAGGGGGTGCCGGGCCAGGCAGTATTCCACTCCTAGAGGGAGCCCCTGAGGTCAGTGACATCAGGGCCACCTCCAGGAGAGGAATCTCCGGCCAGAGCGTTGCCGACCCCCTAGCCGGAGATTCCGCTTCTGGAGAAGCCCCTGACATCACTATCCATATATGGACAGTGACATCAGGAGCTCCTCCAGGAGAGGAATCCCTGGCCAGAGCGTTAACAACGCAATGGCTGTGTATTTTGCTCCTAGAGGGAGCCCCTTATGTCCCTGTCCATATATGGACAAGGACGTCCGAGGCTCCTCCAGGACAGGAATCCCCGGCCAGAGCAGGGATTCCACTTTTAGACGGAGCCCCAGTATCGCTATCTACAGGAGAGGGTGTTTGGCACTTTCTACAAGAGGAAGCTGTTCCTTAAGTCACCATATAGTCCATATAGTCTCATTAGCCTCAGTTTAACAATCTGTTTTAGTCAGGCACACTGACCTCTTTGATTTATTGTCTTTTAATTTATTGTTATGTTAACTACCATATAAAACAATATTGCTTGTAAAATGTACAAATGGTTTTATGCTCGAGTTAGATTAAAAAAATGTTGAAAAAAAAATTACATGTCATTGATTGGTAGAGATGGGGAAGGAGATGTCGAGAAAGAAGTTGGGGGGAGTGCTATGGTGGACCTGTGGCATGAAACGGTCTTCCACAACCTCACCTTTGTAGCAGAGTTTGGCTGTTCCTCACCCAGTTTTAAGTCTCCTACACAGCTGCTTCTGCTACGGTTAATGACTGTGTTTCAACCTACATATGAAAATGATCATCATTATCACCTGTTTGGTATAATTGGTTAATCATACACTTGACTATAATCCTACAAAGTCTACAACACTTTGTGCAAGTATACCTAGAAGAATTGATGCTGTTTTGAAGGCAAAGGGTGGTCACACCAAATATTGATTTAATTTAAATTTCTCTTCTGTTCATTCACTTATTCACATGTATTTTGTGAAATTGATTAAAAAAAAAAAACTATTGACACTTCTATTTTTGAAAGAAGTCTTACTTTACAGGATTCTTCCACAACTGTCTAAAATTTTGCACAGTAATGTATATATACCATATGTATATATACCATATGCCATTCAGTGTCCAAGTAATATGACCATACAATGCCTAAATAGTGAAGGGGTTAATAGTAAAGTCCCGATTATCTAGGATTGTAAAGGAATTAATGGTAAAGTGCTCAAGGGCAGTGAAGGTTTAAATGTTTCATTCTCAGGTTGCTCTTAAGGGTCCAGGCCATGTGGGCCCCCTAGGAAACAGGTGCCTTGGGTAACTGCCCCCTTAACCATATCCTAAACTGGCACTGGGGACAGCGGGTGCAAGGCAGCTGGAGGGAGTAACTATTTACTTTAGGGTATGTTCACACGAGGGCGTCCGTAACGGCTGAAATTTACGGGGATGTTTCAGCCTGAAAACATCCCCGTAATTTCAGCCGTAACGGCATGTGCAGGCGCTTGAACGCCGCGTCAATTACGGACGTAATTGGCGCTGCTATTCATTGGAGTCAATGAATAACGGCTCCAATTACGCCCAAAGAAGTCACAGGTCACTTCTTTGACGCGGCGCGTAAATTACGCCTCGTGTGAACAGACAAACGTCTGCCCATTGCTTTCAATGGGCAGATGTTTGTCAGCGCTATTGAGGCGCTATTTTCAGACGTAATTCGGGGCTAAAACGCCCGAATTACGTCCGTAAATAGGCCATGTGAACATACCCTAACACAGAACTGTAGGGACTCCGTCTACCATTGCACAGGCTCCGTGCACAAGACTTTGCTGTGTGCTTCAGGCCTAGCTCTGAGAACCCCCCTAAAGACGGCATATAACAGGACGACATAAGGACATTTCAAGGAAATGTTTTAATTTTAGGGTAAAAAACTCTTTAATCATTATTTATTTAGTGTTTTTCCGAATGGGGGAGACACGTTGTACCAGCATAAAACCTACACATGTAAAACCCAATAGATTGTGGAAAAACATTATTTCCAAGAAGTTAGACATTACCACATCATAGTCACATATTGACCTTGACGCCGTGCAACTGAAGCTGCATTTAGCACAAATTTTCCAAATTTAGAAACATACTTTTTTTAGCCTTAAAGTGGAAAGCTAAAAATAGCGCATTAATGACTCCTAAAAATAGCAGGGGTCAGCAAAATGTAAACCTTCCAAGATCCATTAACACGGGAGTAGATTTCCTGTGACCAGTAATGTTAATGAATCTCTGTGTCTATTTAGACTCAGGATTGACCTTGAATTCTGGTCTCTGCTTTAACTTTCTCTGTATTAGCTGCAATTATAGATACATTAAAGAGGCTCCGTCACCACATTATAAGTGCCCTGTAATGTAGATAACAACAGTGTTTTTTATTTAGAAAAACGATCAAAAAAATTAGATTTATTCTAATGACTTTCTTAATAGACAACTGGGTGTGTTTTTACTTTTTGACCAAGTGAGGGCGTGTTTTTACTTTTTGACCAAGTGGGCGTTGTGGAGAGAAGTGTATGACGCTGACCAATCAGTGACCAATCAGAGTCAAACACGTCTCTCCATTCATTTACTCAGCACATAGTGATCATGCTAGATCATGATGTGCTGTCACTTACTCAAACATTAACGTTACTGAAGTGTCTTGAGAGTAAATAGACATCACCTCCAGCCAGGACGCAATGTCTATTCACAATCCCGACACTTCGGTAACGTTTGTGTGGGACTTAATGTCAGCAAGCGTGATCTTACGAGATCACGCTATATATGACAGCTTACAGCGTGCTGTCATTAAGTCCCACATGTAACGTCTATGGCCACGGCCCGTCGTTCTGACTTACCCCTCGACGACCGTGGCCATGGACATGTGTGTTCCCTGCAGCGTTGTCCCCCTGTGAGGCACCGGCACTCACTTCCTGTTATCGAGAGGGCGAGGTACCGGAGGGCACACGGTCTTAAAGGGCCAGTGCGCGTATAATTGCAGGAAGTCTGCAATCAAGCCCAGAATGCTACTGGACTATAAAAAGGGTCTGCCCTCTTGTTCTTTGCCTGAGCATTGTTCATTACCCAAAGTTTGTCTTGCAAATGGTCTCCTAGTGTCTTCCAGTTTCCATGTGTTCCCTGCTCCTGTATCCTATATCATGTATCCAGTGCTGTCCTGGTCTAGTGCCGTGCTGAAGCTCTTGTCGTGTTCTGCTACTGCACGCTTGACGTCTACCTGCTGCCTGGTCCCACCGGAGCCTGCCTTGTTACTGTTCGAGTTTCTGGACTATAGACTCTATACTATACCTGTTTGGCCAGCTGCCATCCCAACGCCCAGTGGGTCCACACCCCGCATCTTGACACCGCACAAACGTTACCGAAGTGTTGGGATTGTGAATAGACATCGCGTCCTGGCTGGAAGCGATGTCTATTAACTCTGAGTAAGTGACAGCACATCATGATCTAGCAAGATCACTATGTGCTGAGTAAATGAATGGAGAGAAGTGTATGACGCTGATTGGTCAGCGTCATACACTTCTCTCCACAACGTCCACTTGGTCAAAAAGTAAAAACACGCCCAGTTGTCTATTAAGAAAGTCATTAGCATAAATCTAAAATAGGTCATAACTCCGTCAAAATTTATTGCTTTTCTAGAAGATAGGGCACTTATAATGTGGTGACAGAGCTTCTTTATGATGACTATAATATAGTGTAGTGTAAATATATAAAATAAAATACAACCAGTGACAATATTAAGAGAGGCTCTCTACTCGGCCAATGTCTGTTATGTATTTTACAGTCTCAAAGAACTACATGGCGCTATGGTAGGAATATGGTAGAAATATCGCCTATTTTTGAAGTCCCTGCTGCTATTACAGAACCACCAATGACCCTGGAGAAATCCGGGAAAAAAAGCATACTTTTCCGGGAGTCTGGCAGGTATCCCCTTTTTCCGTAAATCTCTTGAACATTCTGGCATATATTCCCCTAGGATCTAGGCAACTTGGAGTTGCCTGCGGTTTGATGCCCAACAATCAGACATTCCGTATGCCATAAATGCTTATCGTGGGAAATCCAGTAAAATCCCATAAGAATACACGATCTGCATTCTGCTACATGGAAAATTTTAATTCCACATTTTTTTAACCGTTCCTGACAGGTCGTCATCTGTTACACAATATCCGATATATAATTTTCCAGAGAGGAAAATCCATAACTCACGCTTACTACCAGCTCAAGCAGTTAATATGCTAATGTTCAGGCCAGAATTTTTGTAGTCTCGCCTTCATTGGTCACATTACCTAATTGTTCATACAATGTTTAACTTCTTTCACTCTGTCTTGAGGTATTAGTACAGGTAGAAGTTTGAGACCTCTGACAAATCTGACCAAGTTACAGGGAAAGAAGTCACGTTGGATGTGGGAGTAAGTAAAGCCAATTCAGACGATGGCAAGCATGGCATTACAGTTACTGGGCTTCTTCATATGCCTTATTGGTTTCATCGGGACCATTATTGCAACTGTTCTTCCTCATTGGTGGAGAACTGCTCATGTTGGCACAAACATTATTACGGCAGTGGAATACATGAAGGGCCTGTGGATGGAATGTGTGTGGCACACCACTGGAATTTATCAATGCCAAGTCCACCAATCTCAGCTAGCACTTCCCCGTGATCTACAGATTGCACGAGGTATGATGATGACATCTTGCGTCCTTTCCATCCTGGCATGTTTTGTCTCTGTGTTTGGCATGAACTGCACCCAATGTACCAAAGGGTCTTCAGCCAAAAAGATGATTGTCATCCTTGGTGGGGTTGCCTTTCTCTTTGCTGGTCTTTTATGTCTCATTCCAGTAGCATGGACTACCAATGATGTTGTCCAAGACTTTTATAACCCAGCATTACCTTACGGGATGAAGTTTGAGATTGGTCAAGCTCTCTATGTCGGCTTTATCTCAGGAGGCTTGACCATAATTGGTGGAATTATTCTTCTCTTTACGTCATGCCAGAAGAACATTCATCAAGTACCCTACATCCACCCATCACACAACATAAGGAGGGTGCCAATGAGCAGGCCAACACCAGTCCATAAAAGAAGCCATACACCTACTTGGTCTTCTGCATCACGCCATGGTTACCAGATTAATGACTTTGTCTGACTGGAGAAGAATCACTTGATCTATTTTCCATTCCAGAACTTTCTTGAATTTATTTATATCCATGCAATGTTTACTGTATATTATAAAGAAGTATTCCAGCTCCCCGGTATCCCGAGTCTCCAGTGGCTCAGTGCACACCGCTCAGGCACAGCGTGTCGCAACAAACAAAGTATGGGCCAGCGATCCACTTGACAATGCGGGGACTGTATTGATAGAAACATTATAGAATCCAACCGTAAAAGTAAAGCAACAATACAGGACCGCTGACGCGTTTCGAATGCCAAGTGTTTTCTTGGTCATGAAATTAGTAATTGGTCTTATATTGTCATTTCACTTTGCCGGGTGGATTTTAAAATGTTTGTTCAATAAAGTCCCCACATTGTCAAGTGGATCGCTGGCCCATACTTTGTTAGTTTGCCAGTTTTTACTGTATTTCTAGAACAACGAGATGAGATCTGAGAAATGTAGGACTTGTAAATATGTAACATGGTGTCTTATTTTATAATAATTTATTAAACTCAATGAACATTGATAAATAACTTTGTTCTCGATAGGACATTTTTGAGTTTTATAATCCTCCACAAAAATAAAATAACACAGAATGTAAAATTTTGTTGTACATTATAATTTAAGTTAACTCTTTAGTGACCAGCCTTTTTTTGGGCCCTAATGACGAAGCAATGTTTTTAGTTTTTTGATCGTCGAATTTGAGAAAGTCATAACTTTTTTTATTTTATTAGTAAACAAAGTAAAGTTTTATTATAAATGTATTAATGCCACCATTTTAGGGTACATATAATTTATTGATTTTATTTTTTGGGTGGTAATGGAAGAAAACCCAGAAATTATTTTTTACGTCTTAAATTTACGCTGTTTACCGTGTGGTATAAATAACATAATTACTTTATCATGTGGATCATTACGATCACGGTCACACCAAATTTATATAGTTTTTTTATGTTTTACTACTTTTGTATAATAAACACTTTTTTTAAACAGTATTTGTTTTTGTGTCACCATAAAATTTTTATTTTTCTGCCCACGTAGCTGTATTAGGACTTATTTTATTGAGGAACAGCTTGTAGTTTTTATTTGGGTACATACAACTTTTTGAGCGTTTTTTATTGCATTTTTTGGAAGGCAGGATGATCAGAGAACAGCAATGCTGGCATTGTTTTTTATTTTACTTTTTACGGCATTCTTCGTGCAGTTTAAGTAATGTAATAATTTTATAGCTCGGGTCGTTATGGACGCGGCAATACTAATTATGTGTAGCTTTTAAAAAAAATAAAAACAATAATTATATATATATAATAAAGCATTTTGTAAGGGTAAAAGTGGGTTTTTAAATTTTTTTACTTTGGATTTTTTATTTATTTGTTGGTAACCTAATTAAAAAAATTTGTCCCACAATGGGACATTAGTATGCGATCATTTGATTGCTTTTATTATACACTTCAATACTTCTGTATTGCAGTGTATTATGCCTGGTAGGGCCAGTTAGACCTACTCTGAAGGCAAATCTTGGGGCCTTTATTAGGCCCCGGCTGCCATGGAAAACATCAGCAGCCCATGATTATGTTGAGGGGGTATCGATGGGGTGACAGAAGGAGCCCTCTCCCTCTGAAACCATTCAGATGCGCTGGTCGCTATTGACTGTGGCATCTAAGGGGGTTGAACGGACATGATTGGATAGGATAGCCCGACACCTGCTCTAGCCGGCACGTGACACCTGTGCCGGGGCTTATGTCACAGCGCCATGAAAAAGCAGCGCTGTGGCATAAGTACCGTTAATGACCGCTGTGAAAAGGCGTATGGGGGTTATTAAGAGGTTAAATAAGGTTTGCGTGATCATCACAAATGATATTATCTAACAACGTTTGATATCTTCTGTAGCCTGGATGGGACATTGAACACTGCACGGTTTAGGTCGGGTAAGTGGAGAAGCGAAGTAACTTGCGGCAACATCATCAAGT
Source organism: Rhinoderma darwinii (assembly GCF_050947455.1). Taxonomy (NCBI): domain Eukaryota; kingdom Metazoa; phylum Chordata; class Amphibia; order Anura; family Rhinodermatidae; genus Rhinoderma; species Rhinoderma darwinii. The sequence goes on along the minus strand of NC_134688.1, from coordinate 463,582,312 downwards.
CTAATACACTTCAGTTCAGTGCTGGATCATCATATAGATTCATTGTATTACTCATCATTTCTCAGGTTATGTTGGGAGTTGTACTTTCACAGAAGTTGTGATTTTTTTACCGCGACTCGGCAGGCAAGTGTGCCCTCACCCTAACTTTTACACGGATCTGGTAAATGCTTGGGGGGAGGGGGGGCATTCAAAAGTTTACTATGTGGCTCAGCACTTTCTAGTGCCCCCTACAGCAGCAGTGAAGAAAATTCTGCCACCTCTACCATGAACAGGTATGGATACCAGGCAATATTGTAAGTTTTTTACTTTATCTAGGAATGCCACCTATTTACATGAATCCAGACATGACCAGTTGTAGCTCCAAAAGAGTTATTTCCCCTTACCCAACATTTGTTTTCCATTATTTTTTTGGGGGAGATATTGGGGATTCTAACACAAAAAAAAGCCTAATAATAAAATAAATGCGCTGTTATAATGTATTACTCTCATAAACTGTAGTGTTCTACCTGGATCAGATTATAGGGAGGTGGAATAGGGCCTCCACCCGCTGGGACCTGAGAGTATCTCCTTCATCCCCCATTTTAAAAAAAAATATTCAACCAACGGAACGTTATCACCTAAAGTAAGCCCCAACCCAATTTTTTGTCTAGTGACCTCCACCAACATCTATCTGGCCGATATATAAACCCAATCTGCCTACAAGGTACATAGAGTCTTGACTGAGGTTGAAAACATGAAATACAATTCTAGCATAGGATTGTAGGTCTAATGTCAGTGTCAAGTATGAAGAAACATCTACAAGTTCTTCTCACTCACTTTCTTCATTTTGGTATTTGAGAAAATAATAAAAACTTAATGTGACAAATTATTTGGTGATCTCAAGTGAAATATCAAGTCCTTCTACTTTCTCCTTGCATTCAGTCAGACTTGTCTACTCTCCCAGAATGAAAGGACTCCTGGACTCCCGGAAGAGCAGACAAGTCTCCCGAAAATGTTGCTGGCAGCCGTCTTTTGGAGAACTTGCTGCAAATGTATTAATATTACATACGGTATAATTCTGTAGGCCGGAGTTCCCCGTGTGGGGACTGCAGGCAGCCTACATTTTATAATTTAATTCTATGGCATGGTATGAAGGGAATCATATGTTGCTCTATTGGGGAAAAAAAAGGAGCTTTGACCCCTATAATGATATATTTAAGATAAATTGAAAAAGATATGTTATGAAAATCTTCCTAAAAAAGACATTTGAGAGCAGGCAAGTATGTATAAAGTCCATATAGTATTTATCAGCCTGTACGGGGAAGAGAAACAGTGCCAGGCCTCCTCCAGCTGATATGTACAGTCTACCTACAATATTCACAATTACAGCTTCAACATTATCGATCTCAGTCTTGTGGACATTCAATACACTAAATGGACAAAAGTATTTTGAAACCTACACATTATACCTACAGGAGCTTTTATAACATCCCATTCTAAATCAATAGGCATTAATATGGGGTTGGTCCCCCCTTTGCAGTATAACAGCTTAAACCCTCCTGGGACGATTTTCTACAAGATTTTGGGGTATCTGTGAGAATTTTTGCTCATTCACCTGGAAGAACATTTGTGAGGTCAGACACTGATGTTGGAGGAGGGGGTCTGGCTCACAATCTCCGTTCTAGTCCATCATGAAAGTATTGGATGGGGTTGAGGTCAGGGCTCTGTGCGGGCAGTCAAGTTCTTCCACACCGAACTCACCCAACCAGTCAACCAACCAACCAACCAACCATGTCCTTATGGACCTTGTGCATTGGGGCACAGCATGCTACAACAGAAAAGACCGAACCCCAAACTGTTCCCACAAAGTTGGAAGCTACAATTGTCCAAAATGTCTTGCCTGCTGAAGAATTAAGATTTCCCTTCACTGGAACTAAGGTACCGACCCCTGAAGAACAATCCCATAATAATATTATCCTCCTCCACCAAACTGTAAAGCTGGCACGATGCAGTCAGGCAGGTAACGTTCTCCTGGCATTTACCAAACCCAGGCTCATCTATCAGACCGCCAGATAGAGAAGCGTCACTCCACAGAACACATCCACTTCTCCAGAGTCCAGTGGCGGCGGCTTAACACCACTCCAGCCAACGCTTGGCATTGTGCTTGGTGATGTTAGGCTGGCATGCAGCTGCTCGGCCCCCATGCCATGAAGTTCCTAGCACATAGTTTTTCTGCTCATGTTAATGCCAGAGGAGGTTTGTACTCTGCAGTTATTGAGTCTGCAGAGCGTTGGAAACCTTTATATACTATGCGCCTCAGTACTCGGCACCCGCTCTGTAACTTTACGTGGTCTCCACTTCGTGGCTGAGCTGTGGTGGTTCCTAAACGCTTCCACTTTATAATAATATCACTCACAGTTGATGGTGGAATATCTAGGAGGGGAGAAATTTCAGGAACTGACTTGTTACAACGGTTACAGGACCGCCCTGGAATCCAGTGATCTCTTTACAACGACCCGTTAGATCACAAATGTCTGTAAAGGCGACTGCATGGCGAGTGCTGGATGTTATACACCTGTGGCAATGGGGCTAAATGAAACACCTGAATTCAATGATTAACTCCTTCCCGACCGCCCACTGTCTTTTAACGGCAGGTGGTGCAGGTCCCCAGTCTACAACGATGTCTTTTGGCGTCACTGTAGATGAGGCTGATGAGCGCTCGTGTCAGCGCTCATCCTTTAAGCAGGAGATGTAACTAACAGATCCTGATCTCAGAGCAGCCTCCTGAACACAGCTGGGGTCGGAAAACATTCGGACCCCAGCTGTTTAATCCTTTGATTGCCGCAAAGGCAAAGGCAATTCCTCTCTTTGATCGCATCACCGGGACTCCGGTAATGTGATCAAAGACAGGGGAATCCCTCTGCAGTCAGCCCTGGGGACCTACAAAGGACCCCAGGGCTGTCTGTTCCGTTTGCCTGCTGTTTAGGGACACTATGTGCTGCCCTAACCGCAGCCTGTGTCATAGTGACACAGTGTAATGTATTAGCATACAGTAGTATGCTAATACATTACAAGTAAAAAATAAAGTTATAAATAAAGTTATCCCTTAATGGGATTAAAAAAAAGTCGTAACAAAAAAAAGTCGTAACAAAAATTTTTTATAAATAAAAAAAGTCCCAAAAAGTCATTACTTTGCATAAAATATATTTTGTTGCCCCCACATTACATAAAAACAAAAAATCTACCCATATTAGGTATCTACACGACCGTAATAACCTGAAGAATTAATTTAATGGGTTATTTAGCGTGAAACGTGAACGGGATAAAAATAAACAAGAAAAACAATCCCAAGAATCGCTTTTTCCTATATTCACGCTGTAAAAAAAAAATACTACTTCTCTCGCATAAAACAAAGCCTCATACAGCCGCGTCAATGAAAAAAGAAAACAGTTATGGCTGCTGAAAGGCAGAGAGGCAAAAACCGAAAAAATGAGCTTGTCATTAAGGGGTTAAGAGGGTGTCCCACTACATTTGTCCATATAATGTATGTCATCAGTGAGTACTGAGACTTCTTGCTGGGAATGGATGGCATGTTTTATTGTTATATATATCTTTTTTATTTAAGAAGGCATGCCTCCAATATGTACCCCATGGCTGTACCCTTTCAGTTACACCTCTGATATTGCACCAGCTACGTATGTTTGTGTTCCTGAATTGTTTTTAAGATCCCTGATGTTACAATTCCACTGAGGAGCCATGACGAAGTATGTGGACGGCCTCTAACTCTAATAGGGTTCATAAAGGGAAAATTGACCACAGAAGTCCTCCATGTCAGGTCATTCCACAATTACAGGATCATATAAGGTAGCGCCATCTTCTGATATGTCATAGATACATGTGAGACAATCACATTGGTGAAGTCTGTGATCGGGCCACCACTGATTTCCTGACTGAATGCAACCTTCAAATTGACTTTTATTAAAAATGTATTTTACTTTTGACAATACAGCTTCTATGTATTCTGTAGACAAAGAAGCTGTATCTTTCCGTGTCAGCCGTTTCCATCAGCTCAACTGAACTGACGGCTTGACTGAGAGTGTGTCCTGCATGTCTCTGACACACAGGATGTAATGACGGGGTAAGGAGACAGACAGGTGAGCCCTAATCTACCCACCACTCAGTCCCTGCCTACTTGCACGACCCATCCTAAGCGACGGCGTACAACTGGGCGACGGTCCCTACGCTCAATATGTGCACAAGAGACAAACAGACAAGGGTACACAGAAGCTAAGGGAAATGGGGCAGTTGCCCACGGCAACACCGTGAGCAACAAGAGTAGTGAATGAGCCGAGTCAGTAAAGCCAGGGTCTAAATGAAGCTGAGGTCAATAGTAATAGCTGGAACAGCAGAGCCAGGAAACAAGGGAGAATCACAGGCAAAGACAAGAAGCAAATGAAGGTATACATAGACCGGGGGCGGGAGCTAGAACCGTCTGGCCAGGCTGTGATAGGTTCTCCCACTCCTCAGTCTACCAGCCTGAGTGGTAGCAGATCGAGTCACTCTAACAGACCTAGGAGCAGATGCAGACTGATTAACCACGGGCGTCGACACAGAAGCTGTGTCTGGCAGATCCTTTACACAGGATCCACCGAATATCCATCACATTTCAGATAATATGTTAGATGTGATCGATATCAGCTGGATGGTTTTTCAGGGACCCGCAGGACCCACTGTCAGCTGAGCCGTCAGTTGTGCTGAACTGACTGATTCGGCTGAGAGAGAATGATACAGTTTCTTTGTATACAGGATACAGAGAAGCTGTATTGTAAAAACTAAAATACGTTTATAATAAAAGTCCATTTGAAAGTTGCATAAAAACACAGGGTGCTGATATTTATGGAAGACTTTGTGCACAGTATTGAGAAAGTGTTTTGTCGCGGAGATGTGTGTGTGTGAATGGATAGAGACGTTCAAGGAAGGTCGCACAAGTGTCAGCCATGAAGAAGGAGCCAGACACCCGGACGACTCTCCAAAAAAGTTGTTAATGCGTCCTGATTTTTCCCCATCGGACTATCACCTGTTTGGTCCCCTGAAATAAGCCCTACGAGGACGAAGATTCACGTCTGATGAAGTGGTGAGGACAGCGGTGCATTCGTGGCTCGCAGCTCAGCCTAAAACATTTTTTAATGTGGGAATATGAATACTTGTGACAGATGGACAAAGTGTATTAAAAAAGACGAGAGATTATGTCGAAAAATTATGAATTTTACTTTTCTGAAAGTAGATTAAAAATACTTTTTTTGACTAACCCTCATGTGTGTGTGTGTGTGTGTGTGTGTATATATCTGTGTGTGTGTGTGTGTGTGTGTGTGTGTATATATGTGTGTGTGTGTGTGTGTGTGTGTGTGTGTGTGTGTGTGTGTGTGTGTGTGTGTGTGTGTGTGTGTGTGTGTGTGTGTGTGTGTGTGTGTGTGTGTGTCTTTAAACAGGGCCTGTATACAGAACCGCAGGTCTTTTTCTCACAGGGAAACTGTTATTTCTGCTTAATATATTTGGCCTGCACGCACCATTAAGTCCGGGTAATAGGGCAATCTACTTATGCAAGCGTGGCCATTAATGGTTTCAGATTAGTGCTTTGGAAGACTCAGTTAATACATATTTAATACAGGAGGGAACCTACTCAGAAATAAAACCTAGTTTTATAGTATTTATAAAATGAAGCAGTTTATAGTGAAATCTATAGGTAAAATCTCCAAGACATTTTTCTAAAAAAAAAAAGAAAAATTTGTTATAGGATCATTAAAAAGTTAATAAGAATGCAGCAGTGCTATACGTGTAGGGTTGCAGAATTGTTGTTTTATATTTCAAAGAGTAAGCGATGCAACTTCTTACCAACTATATAACTTTTTCTCATGGATCTGTCAAATGGATTTGTCAACAATAGTTTATAGTTGGTTTACAACTATTTTTTCCACCCTCCAGGTGGATCCATGCAATCGTATAACCCTACATTTGAATCTATCTTGCACGGACAACCATAATATAAAAAACGTACATATAAATGTATACTTTTTGAGGTTTTCTGATGTTTTATAGCAAACTACTCTACTCTCGAACCAACTCCCATAGCAACCTATTCTACTCTCGAACCAACTCCCATAGCAACCTATTCTACTCTCGAACCAACTCTCATAGCAACCTACTCTCGAACCAACTCCCAGAGCAACCTACTCCACTCTCGAACCAACTCCCATAGCAACCTACTCTACTCCCGAACCAACTCCCATAGCATCCTACTCTACTCTCAAACCAACTCCCATAGCTACCTACGCTACTCTCGAACCAACTCCCATAGCAACCTACTCTACTCTCGAACCAACTCCCATAGCATCCTACTCTACTCTCGAACCAACTCCCATAGCATCCTACTCTACTCTCGAACCAACTCCCATAGCAACCTACGCTATTCTCGAACCAACTCCCATAGCAACCTACTCTACTCTTAAACCAACTCTCATAGCAACCTACTCTACTCACGAACAAACTCCCATAGCAACCTACTCTACTCACGAACCAATTGTCATAGCAACCTACTCTACTCTCGAACCAACTACATATAAATTTATACTTTTTGAGGTTTTCTGATGTTTTATAGCAAACTACTCTACTCTCGAACCAACTCCCATAGCAACCTATTCTACTCTCGAACCAACTCTCATAACAACCTACTCTCGAACCAACTCCCAGAGCAACCTACTCCACTCTCGAACCAACTCCCATAGCA